>NC_056751.1:705584663-705604663 GCF_019279795.1 Protopterus annectens | reverse complement strand
CTACAGGTTATTTCTCATTAACTTCTAAGGTGACGCCAGGACGGCTTCATCAGACTGTAACAATGTAACAAAAAAGACAGTCCTTTAATATCACATTCAATTAACAACTGGGCGTAACATAGCTGGTGAAAGCACTTACTGTGTATAATAAAGAACGTTCTCTTTTTACTGATTTGTGTGGAAGTGTGCTTTCGCTTTTAGCACTTTGATTTTATTACGTTTCCTGCATGGAACTGTGTGTTTTAGTACTTTGAATCTACTACTTTTCCTGTTTGGGACTGTGTATTTTAAAGCCGTCGTGTTCCTGTTCATGAGACTTTTGTTATTGGTTTATTATATATTTACAGGAACGCTGCTTCTCTGTGTGAACACTTTTGCGTTTTCGATTTTTGCATTGGTTTTTTTGTTCCACGCAGAGATCATGGCTTGCACGGAAGGAGATGATATTGAACTAGCCTATGTGCCTGACGGAACGGATACCACCAACCGGATGTTGGGTAGGTTCCGTGATTGTGTAGCTGGAAGGGAGAATATTTTGTTGTTGTTCGAACCGGAGGAAATGCGTGGATCCGATAGCGATAACTCTGAAGACCTGGTGGTGCTAGCGGAGGAGCTGGACAAGCTGGAAGTCGATTTTTTGAAATTAAAAAGACTACAGCTGCAGCGACATCACTTTGAGGCATGTTTGAAAAAACGGATCATACCGAGGGGCCTCAGAGTTTTGAAAATGCCTACTACAGATAATCATCTTCCTGAGTTATTATTGCAATGGCAGAAATTGAATATGGACTTAAGCTTCAGTTACATGAAGCTTTTAATTGACTATCATCGACCGGAAGAAGAAATGTTACGAGATAGAGTGATTAAGTTACATGGGTCTATCATTTCGAAGTATACTTCTTCGAAGGCCATTGCTGGCATGGATAGACTCATGGAAAATGTACTGTTATATGAAAAACGGTTACTTGACCAGAAAAAACATAAAATTGAGAGAGATGTTTTTGATTTTAAAAACGGCCAAGTGTTCACTTGGCCGAGGACTACATATGGGGGAACAATTAATAGAGATACTGATAGAGATTCAACTGTGAAAAATGTTAAAAATGTACACAATGTTGTAATAGAGGACAGCAATGAAATGATATGCAATGTTGATGGTTTGGTGGTGGAACGTGAATCCACTGCTATTGTTGAATCTAATAATAGGAATTTGTATCCCTCAGTGGTCACTATGAATAAGAGTGAACTTAAGGACAATGTGAAAACTAAGTCTATAACTCAGACTGAGAGTGTGAGTGAAGTAGTAGTGAGGAAGAAAATATTTTCGAATGATACTAGCAAGGAAGTGATAGAGAATATTAATATGAGGGATACCCCTTTCCCGATACAATCCCCCCGCTTCAAGGGGAGAACATGATCTATGAGCAGGGGTCGACAGAAACGAAAAGGAATAGAAAAAGACCAGGTGGGCCCAACATTGAAGAAGATGTGGGGGAAAAAGGGGAATCAATAGTAATTAATTTATCCCGCAAAGAACTTAGTGTAGATGAGGAATATGTACTCAATAAAGGGCTTACTTTTATACCCAGTAAGACTAGTGATATAACTGATTCCATCATAGACTTTAAAATGTTTGTAAGGAATATACAATTGAAACTTGATTATGGGAATACCAATAATGGGAATACTAGAAGTGTTTTTAAACCAGTGAGCACATATATTCCCATTTTACATCCTGTATTAGAGACTTTCTCTAGGTTGGTCGAAAATGATTTTCACTTATATTACAATGAGGGGAGGAGTACGTGTAATAATAGGAGGAACAATTTGACATTTGTACAAAGACAAGCCTTACACGATCTGAGGAATGATTGTTCCATCATTATCACCCCTGCAGATAAAGGTGGACCGATTGTTGTGATGGATTCGGAACAATACTATAATAGCATGTATGTTATGTTGAGTGATGGTACTTCTTATTCAAAGTTGGAAATGGCTGAAGTAATGGTGAAGGTGTTTCGTGTGTATGACACAATTGATGATTTGTATAAAAGTGGTATAATAGATAAGAATTTGTTTAAATATCTTAGAGTTGACAACCCTTTGATACCAGTATTGAAAGGTCTCCCGAAAGTACATAAAAGTCTCGAGAACCCCCCGATGAGACCGATAGTTTTGGGGAAGGGGTGGTTAACTGAACCGTTTTCTTTGTTTGCTGAATATCATTTGAGACCAGTTATAGAAACAAATTTGAATATATTAAAGGATAGCAAACAATTTCTGATCGACTTTTATGACTATATAACTACTTTGGATGAAATGGATGAATATTTCTTGGTTACGTTTGACGTGCTAAGTCTTTTTACCGTTATACCCAATGATAAGGGAGTTGATTATGTACAGAACTATTTGAAAAAGCATACGTCATTGGACGCTTGTTTAATTGAGTTACTGGCATTATTTTTAGAGATTATCTTGGAGAATAATGTTTTTGTCTTTGGAGATGATTTGTATATCCAGAATGATGGCGTAGCTATGGGCACTTCTTGTGCCAATAGCTACGCCAACATTGTTATGGCTGAGTGGGAGAAGGAAGTATTGTTCTCTTGCTTTGAATTTGGACAACATGTTGCATTTTATAAGAGGTTCGTGGATGACCTCTTTTTGGTATGGAGGGGGGATGAGACGCAGTTACGGAATTTTGAGACGTTTATGAATACCTCAACAAGTTTTTTGCGTTTTACAATGAGTTATTCGAGGAATCATTTCTCTTTTTTGGATGTAGATATCATGAGGTTATGCAATGGGTTAGTGAATACTTCTGTTCACAGGAAAACATGTTATAGGAACACGCTACTCCATAGGACTAGCATGCACCCCCTTTATATTTTTGAAAATGTTATAAAAGGTCAGACCATGAGGGCGTCGAGACTCAATCCCACAGAAGATGGGTTTAGGAAAGAAGTAACAGGGTTAAAATCCAGGTTGTTGAATAGATCCTATCGAGAGGATGAAGTTGAGAGGGCTATTTCCACCACTTATAGCCTAAGAGAGACGAGGGCACGTCCATATTTTTCCGAGAGACATAATAGGGTCACCTTAGAAGTTAAAGAGAAAGAACCTGTAGGTAAAAACGTTTTCTTGAGCCTACCCATTTACTTCACGAGTGATGTACATTGTATTAGAGGTATTATAGAAAAACATTGGGGAATATTGGGAGCGGACGATGAGATTAGCAATGTGGTAGGGGTAAGGCCGAGATTTAGTTACAAGAATAAAAATTAATTTGAAGAGGCTACTATGTCATGGTCATAGGAAGATATATGTGACATCAATAATGAACACAGTTCCTTGTAAACATTGCCATCAATGTTGTTATATCAACACTAGTAATAACTTTGAACAACCTGTTACAGGAAAAGTATTTTTTTTTTTGCAGGGACCAATTGTAGATCTGAAAATGTGATTTACCTTGCTACGTGTACCTCCTGCTCTGCGTTTTATATTAGTAAGACCAATAGGCAGCTCAGAGAGAGAATTAGAGAGCATGTTTATAAGATGAGAGTAGGAGATGTAACTAATGCATTAGCAAAACATCAGAAGGTGGCAGGGGCTTCACATACTTTTACTTTCTTTGTCATACAGAATATTAACACAACCTTGAAAGGGGGAGATTTGGAGACCTACACACTTGAAGTGGAACTAAGATGGATCATCCGGTGTAGAGCAGACCATCCCCCTTATTTAAATGATAAGGTTAGTTTACAAGCAGTTTTAAAAAGAAGGAGGTTAGGTAGAGGTTTTAAATTATGAGCCATTGTATTATTATTGTTATTTATATGTTATGAAGTGTTAGTATGATTTAGCAATGTATTTTGAGAACCTGCATAGATTAATTGTTTAATTGTGTTATGCCCAGTTGTTAATTGAATGTGATATTAAAGGACTGTCTTTTTTGTTACATTGTTACAGTCTGATGAAGCCGTCCTGGTGAAAGCGCTTACTGTGTATAATAAAGAACGTTCTCTTTTTACTGATTCGTGTGGAAGTGTGCTTTTTGCTTTTAGCACTTTGATTTTATTACATTTCCTGCATGGAACTGTGTGTTTTAGTACTTTGAATCTACTACGTTTCCTGGTTGGGACTGTGTATTTTAAAGCCGTCGCGTTCCTGTTTATGAGACTTTTGTTATTGGTTTATTATATATTTACAGGAACGCTGCTTCTCTGTGTGAACACTTTTGCGTTTTCAAAAAAATAATTAGGGGCAAAGGCTCAAAATCAATAACAGATGTTTAAGACTGATCTTATCTACATAGGAAGTTACTAAAATAACAAGCTTTGCAACTGAATGAATTTTATGAAGGATTTAAAGTCTAAAAGTCAAATGTTATGTCATTACTCAACAATTTGCCAGAAAAGTACAAAATATACAAGGAAAAGAACAAAAAATATGAGACAAAATCAAAGACATTCTACAGAAAACAATAACCCTTCAAAGTCAGAGATCAACCATTAGATATTTTTCTCCAGTGACCAACCAATATTTTTAGTAGGTTACTCTAAATTATATAGTCAATAGAAGACCATGTTTTGCATTAACAAGCATTTTCTAAGAAATAAAAAGCATGGAACTCAATTTCTGGCATGTTTGACAGATTATAACCCTCAGTGATTTATCAGAAAATCAAAAAACTTATGAAGGACAGAAGAAGCATATCAGATAAAATTAGGGATATTCTGCAAAATCAACGACAGCTGAGAAGTATAACTAGTGAAAATATCTGATTGTCTTCTATTTTCAGTATTAAAAAAATTAAAAGAAAGTTTAGCTTACACTACGACCAGTAACAGAGCCTTCTTTTTGCACCAGAGATAAATTTGTTGACTTCTCGCTCCATCTCACCCTTGATTTATCCAGTATGTTGTGTAAGTACCTCATGGGTGAGAGGGAGCAGAATGCTAACAAACTGAATGGCTGCATCTACTCCATTTCCTCCACAGGTACCACAACTGCTGTATTTGTGAACAGGCACTGAACTCCACATACTTAACAAAATAAGCAAATACAGGAAAAGTTCCCCTACCAAAGCAGTGAGAGCTACTACCTAAACAGTAACATACTTATTTCTGTGTAAGGCCGGCCTTATATGGCAGACTTCATAACCCCCAGTTTAATTATTTTTTCTACCGCAGTTTTTACAGTACACTCTTACTTACATCTGCTGTGATTTCATATGTTTAGCCATATTCCCCCATGTCCCACTTTTGAGATTGTAAAAGGTGGCAATTCTCAGTTGTAGACACACACACACACACACACACACACACACACACACACACACACACACACACACACACACACACACACACACACACACACACACACACACACACAAACACACAAACATGCACTCTCTCTCTCTCTCTCTCTCTCTGTCTCTCTCCCTCTCAAAGACACAGACATATACAAACATGAATGGCTTTGTAATAGTCTTTCACAGGCATGCTAACGACATTTATCCTTCCACTGAACTTAGTGATGTACTCAAAGATGACAAACACTTTTTTCCATTTCTTGTGCCAGATAGCATGGTATCTCTGACTTTCTCTACCACAATATTTAGACGCCAGGAATATCTATGGAAGTACACATGACTAATTAGCATTAGATGCACCCGTCACTGCTACATTTGTATGTAGCTTCAGCAGCGAGGCCTGTCTTTGTGCTACAGGCCGTGTACTTCCTACCACAGTTTTGGTACAGCAGTCTCTGCAAAAACCTGCAGACGGCATGATTCATTAGTCATTTAAGCCTTGCTAAGTCCGTGGGAGAATCTGATAGCGTAGAAATCGGATAACGTAGAAGAGTGAATCTACGTTAAAGGATAAGAAGAATTAACAGATAACGTGATGTCCTTCAAGGATGCATCTGCAGTCCTTACAAATGGGTTGTCCTGTCGTCAGGCAGCCCCTCGGTCGGCCGGATTCCAAAGTCCGGGTCTGGCCTCGGCTGGTGTCGCACTTCACCCGCCGTCATCTCTGCTGGTCTTCGGGTATAAAGGCATCAGCCGACGCCGTTTTCCTTAGTCTTTCTAGCCGCGTGGCGCCCGAAGCAGAAGCTGTTCGCAAGTGCCGGTCGGTCAGATCCAGAGATTACTACTACCGAATACTACTTCGAAGACTTCTAAAAAGCTAAGTACCCCGTTGGGGACTCTTTCTTGCCTCAGCCGATGTCAGAAAAAGTGAATAACTGTTTAACTTGTGGGAAACAAATACCTCATAAAGATTTCCACTCTTACTGCTTACCTTGTTTAGGCCCAGACCACGACGTAGCAGCCTGTTTAGCCTGTGCTTCCTTCAACCGACGAACGCTTAGGCGTCGGTCGGAGTTTGCTGAACAGTTTTTCGGCACAGATTTTGCGTACATTATGCCGTCGGATCCTCCAACTTCTCAAATTGTTAAGAAACGCAAAGAAAAAGACCGACACTCGCGGTCCGCGGTTTCGGCCGAAACCACGGTTAAGCAAACCGCGAGTGTCTCGGTTTCGGCCGAAACCGAGCAAACGGGTCAATCTTCAGCCAAATCCATGACTACTACCGAGGCCCCTGCTACCCTAGTTGAATCGGCCTCTGAAATTTTGCCTACTAATGTGGTTTCTCTAGAATTATCGGACACCATCCCTTTGGATGTCTCTACCCCAGCACGTGATGCTGCTAGGCCTCCTGCAGCCATGTCTATAAAGGCCTTTGCCAGGGCTAAAGTAGCCAAAACTGCTAAGTCTGTGCCTGTTAAGCCCCCCTCTCACAGGCCCAGTTCCAGTTCTCAAATGCTTACTCTGGCAGAGGATCTCATCTCTTTAATAAGGGGATCCCAATCTCACCCAGACAGGGCCTCTCAACCTCCAGAAAAGAGACCTAGAGCAGAGCCCCCTGAGCCAGTGTCCTCAGATGACTCTTCTGATGATTCAGACAATACAGACCATCCAGAGGCTCCTTTTTCTACTTATGAAGATTCCGATGCTGAAGAATCTATACCTTCTGCCTCTCCACCAGAGGAATTTTCCTTTGGGGAAACCTTACATGCCATGAGAGAGCAATTCCAATGGCAGGGACAAGATTTCTCAGATTCAAGAAAAAGGCTTAGGACCTTTCTACACTTACCGCAACATAGGCCCTTAGCTATACCTCCAGTTCTTCCTGTTGTGGATGATGCATTTAATGATGCTTGCACTGCTCCTGATACTTTACCTCCAGCCCCTGCCAAGCCCGATAGGTTTTACAGGGTACCGGACACTCATCACCACTTATACAAGGCTCCTCTTGCAGATCCTGAGACTATCTCCCAGGGGCCTAAGGCAGTAGCTTCGACCTCAGCGAAAAACCCTCTCCCTTCTGAAAGGGAATCCAGGTCCTTAGAGAGATGGGGTAAAAAAGTATACACCTCTGCTACTCTCTCAGCTAGAGCTTTGAACTGTCAGTTTC
Source organism: Protopterus annectens (assembly GCF_019279795.1). Taxonomy (NCBI): domain Eukaryota; kingdom Metazoa; phylum Chordata; order Ceratodontiformes; family Protopteridae; genus Protopterus; species Protopterus annectens. The sequence goes on along the minus strand of NC_056751.1, from coordinate 705,597,179 downwards.
ATATGATCCAATACCAAGAGTTTATGCTTGATCAGTTAACTAAGAAACTGTCCTCTGATGATTCCTTAGATAAGAAATATGTTTTAGAAATGGTGAATAACATTCAGCAGGTTAGTAACCATTCTTTAAAATGTGGCTATGATGCACTGGAGGCTTCATTTAGATCAGCCATGACTGGCACAGTTATAAGAAGGCATGCATGGTTGAAAGAACAGGTCTTGCCGGATCATGTTAAAACAAAGCTATTAGATGCTCCTATGGATAAGGTCAGTCTATTTGGTCCTCCTGCCCAACAAGTAAGGAAGAAAATGGAAGAGAAGGCAAAATCTGTACAAACAGTTAAAGATTTCTTACAGGTTCAGCCCCCAAGGTTTAGCAGGAACTGGCCTTCCAAAATTGGTCCTTTCCAGACTCCTCTAAATCTCAGAGAGGCAGGAATAGACGTTCCAGAGGCAGAAATCAATCCAGAGGAGGTGCCTACAGAGGACGTCAGTGGCAAGGCAATAACCAACGAGGCACAGACACAACCACTACCACTGCAACAGGACAATCACAGTGACTTGGCTCTGACACCGCCTACCAGGGAACAAATAGCAGCACCCTTAGGCGGAAAGTTAGCCTTATTTTCAAAAAAATTGGCACTATATCACAAGAGACAAGTGGATTTTGCAAACTATAGACCAAGGCTACAGGTTTCATTTCCACACCTTACCAGTAAAAAGTGGAATGCCAAACCTACCACCAAATCAAAAGACAGAAGCTCTAAAACAAATAGCTCAATTAACAAAGATGAGAGCTGTGGAAAGGGTACCACCTACAGAACAGGGCAAAGGATTTTACTCCAGACTCTTCCTAGTACCAAGAAAAGAGAAAATTGGAGACCTATTCTCGACCTGTCCGCTTTAAACACATTCATCATTGTTCCAAAATTCAAAATGCTGACCCTACAGCAACTTCTTCCCATGCTGGGCAAGGAGTGTTGGCTGGTAACTCTAGATCTCAAGGAGGCATACCTGCACGTCCCCATACGACCAAATTGCAGAAGATACCTCAGATTTCTTGCAGGATCAGAGCATTATCAATTCTCAGCATTGCCCTTTGGCTTATCTGCTGCGCCCAGAGTGTTCACGAAATGCCTGGCATCAGTAATCGCTCATTGCAGGCTACAGGGAATCCAAATTTACCCATACCTGGACGACTGCCTGATACAAGCAGACAACAAAAGCAAGCTGACACAAGACTTACAAAGAGTCATTTGCTTACTACAAGCCCTGGGATACACAGTCAATTTAAAAAAGTCAAGACTGATACCATCCCAAACAAGAACATTCTTGGGTGCAGAATTGGACACAGTAAAACAGATGGCATTCCTAACTGCAGAAAAACAAGAACAACTTCCTCTTTACTTCTTGGCATTAACAAAGCAGAACAAACTAACAGCAAGGAAAGTACTGCAGGCCTTGGGCTTCATGGCATCCTGCATAATCCTGATCCCCCATGCCAGACTGCATATGAGAAAGCTACAGTGGTACCTAAAGAATTTATGGTCTCAACACAGGCACAGCTTAGAAACCGAAATTCCACTAATCCCATGCCTGAAACAAGAGTTCATATGGTGGGCTCAAGCATGCCAGTCAAACCCACAACATTCAAGCAAGCCAAACCATCACAACGGACGCCTCAGACCTAGGTTGGGGGGCCCACATGCTGGACAAATGCATTCAAGGCTTATGGACTCCAGATCAGCTGCACCTGCACATAAATAGAAAAGAAATGCTGGCAGTAAAACTAGCAATCCAGAATTTCAGACCATTCCTCAAAGAAGGCCAATTGATGATAAGGACAGACAACACCACAGTCATGTGGTACATCAACAAACAGGGAGGCACTCATTCATACCCCCTATGTCGAATGGCTCTGGACCTATGGAATATGGCTCTGAGCTACAACATTCAGTTACAGGCAATATTTGTACCGGGAAAAGAAAACATCCTAGCAGACATGTTAAGCAGAACTACTTCGGATGCTCACGAATGGATGCTACACCCGGACATCTTCAAGGCCATCACAAAGAAATGGGGAATGCCACAAATAGACCTATTCACATCCCCACTCAATCACCAGCTCAAGAAATTCTGCACAAGGACATACCACCCACTTGCTTGGAAGGTGGACTCTCTATCCTTCAGTTGGAAAGGCCTGACAGCATATGCATTTCCACCTCTCCCTTTGATGCACAAGGTACTACTGAAAATCAGAGGAACGTCCAAGGATAATTCTGATAGCTCCAGATTGGCCAAGACAACATTGGTATCCATTGCTGAGGAGCATGTCTCGGGGGGGAACGTGGACACTGCCCCTGATTCCTTTGATGTTAACTCAGAGCGACTACAACATCCTGCATCCAAACCTGAAAACTCTGCAACTGACTGCCTGGAACATTACATAAGAGCAACTAACCCAGATTTATCCCAAAGGGTTAAACACATTATCCTTGAGGCCCGCAGACCTTCAACAAGAAGGAACTATGCAGGAAAATGGAAAAGGTTTGTCATTTGGAGTACTGAAAGAGGGAAAGATGTGTCAAAGATAGATATTGCCAACATCCTGGAGTATTTGGCAGAGCTTCTCCATACAGGCCTGTCCTATTCCTCCATCAAGATACATGCATCAGCTATTTCTGCAGAATACAGCTTCGATCCCCCTGTCTTCTCACATCCTCTACTCAGGCACTTCCTCAGAGGAATCAAGAATGTAAAACCTCCTAGGAAACCACCATTACCAGCATGGGACTTGAACTTTGTGCTAGAAAAATTGACACTCCCTCCATTCGAACCAGCAGCAACAGCAGATCTTCAACACCTATCCTGGAAAACTGCTTTCCTACTGGCAATTACTTCAGCAAGAAGGGTTTTGGAACTACAGGCCTTAATGGCAGTACAACCCTTCCTAATCTTCCATCAAGATAGAGTGTCCATGAGAACTAATCCTACATTTATGCCTAAGGTGGTATCCAGAGTGTCTCTAAACCAGGCAATCCATCTACCTACCTTCTTCCCCAATCCACAGAACAGGGGGGAAAGACTGCTCCATACCTTGGATGTACATAGACAGTTGCGCTACTACCTGGACAGAACCAAGGGCAATAGAAAAACTGACCAGCTTCTAGTAGCTTATGCTACAGGAAGGGAAGGAAAAGCAATTTCCAAACAGACAATCTCCAAGTGAATAGGAAATTGCATAAGATTCTGTTACTCCTACCATGGAAAGCAAATTCCACAGAACATAAGGCCTCATTCTACAAGGGCTACAGCCACTACCACAGCTTTCTTACGAGGAGTGGCTACCAAGGACATTATTGAGGCTGCTACTTGGACCTCTGTGCATACATTTGCCAAGCATTATAACTTACCTCTATACTCTAGATCCCGAGCAGGGTTTGCCACTGCTGTTTTGCAAGGGATCCTAACTACACCATAATTCTTCTTCGTCCTCCCCTAGTTTGGCTATGGTATTCTACCCATTTGTAAGGACTGCAGATGCATCCTTGAAGGACATAGTACAGTTTTGTACCTACCATAAATGTAGATGTCCGAACAGGATAGCATCTGCAGTCAGGATTACCCACCCTCCTTCCCCTCTGTGGTACTCCTAGGGTATTTACCCACCTAATAGCTAGCTGGGGGGGGATCTCTTACGGTGTATTTGTTTGTATATATGTACATACATGCTTATTTTTTGTGTTTGCCTTCTACTTTTTTGGAAACATTGGCATTTACCCAAAAATTTAGCTTTCCAAGAGGGCAACTGGCATCTGGGGCAAGAAACACTGAGGAAAATGGTGTCGGCTGATGCCTTTATACCCGAAGACCAGCAGAGATGACATCGGGTGAAGTGCGACACCAGCCGAGGCCAGACCCGGACTTTGGAATCCGGCCGACCGAGGGGCTGCCTGACGACAGGACAACCCATTTGTAAGGACTGCAGATGCTATCCTGTTCGGACATCTACATTTATGGTAGGTACAAAACTGTACTTTTTGCAGTTCTGTCTTAAGGCCACCTGTAAAGACAAGCTGTAGTGGAAAATCGTAATGTATATTAAAGAGTAAATTCATTATTGTAGTATTAGTTATTGTTGTAAATGTAAGGTGCCATAAGTTAGACAGAAACTCCTAGCAGTAATTGACTTTTGCTCTAAATTTGTATTAATATGCTTACGGGAGTAATAAAATCACTGACCCTTGCCGAATCTAAAGCAACAGAACACAGAATTACAGCAAAAGGTCAAAGAGAAGAAACAAAAGTCTAATTTATAATGATTGTCTTGACAACAAAATGCAGATAAAATCATTAACGTGCAGTATTTAAATTGCTAAATTCTGTAGATAAAAGATTTTTGTCTTTACGTCAGAGAAACAGATATAAACGCAATGAAGAAATGGTGTAAATTTCTAGCTTACAAATCAAATAAATGTAAAAAAAAACATAAGTTCACAGTACCGTCTAACATCATTTAATTTCCAGTTCCATCGAATGAAACACTAGCAAAGCAGCCAACAAAACAAAGACACCAAAAGTTTTCATGTAAACTCAGTAAAACCAAATAATAATTTGCAAAGCTGAGAAATAGTAACAAAGTTTATTAAATTTTTGAATTAGAGCAAACACTAAGCAAAAATAACTCCATGAATGCAATATAACTTTGAACGTAACCGACAATGAAACTCTCGTCAAAATTCCTGAGTGTACAAAGCGATATGTCATGCATCCAAAAAAATCTTCTGTAGAATGTATAAAGCTCCAGTCCAGTACACCCAGACTAGAAGAAGGAAAACTCACAAAACATAAAATCACAAGAAATGGCCATGAAGATTTAAAATTTATCAGCGGCCTTTTTGACAGGGGGAGAAGGATAGCAATTGGCCTGTAGGTTACTAGATCTACAGAGTATCTTCCTTTGTGTAAGGGCAGAATGCATATTTTTTTCCAAGACAGCTGGAACAGTTTTCTTGAACTGAACTGCTGAGTAATATGGATTCTGGGTTGGATACTGGATTTGCAGGTACTCATCAGGGAGGTGCTAGGGTGGCAGGTTTTAACTTGAAAGAATTATTGCAGATGCCAGTGTGCAGATTGCTACTTCTGTTTTTTTTTTTCTTTTTAATGTCTGGAAACACTTTTGATGAAGTGATTGTTGGCACTGGAGGCAACTGCTTCTGCAAAAAGGTTGGGGGTGATGGTAAATTGCTTGGCTCTGATGGACTATAGGTGCCTATTCACAGAGACCCCAAAAGTTTTCATGTCATTATTTGTCAGGATTTAGGAGAGTAAGGTAGTATTTTTTTTTTTTTTTTTATTACTTTTAATGATGTTGACTGAATGTTGTGTTTTATCCAATATTCCCATACTTTATCTGTTTTATGGATTATTTCACTAGCTGATCATGTTAGCCATGGGACAGGAGTTATTTTTACTGCATTTTTTTCTCATGGGAAACATGTTGTTCAGTATACTGAGAAAGATCTAATTAAATTCCAGTGTTGCATCATCTAATGGTAGGTATTCAGTATGTTCCAGTTCCACAATTTTAGGGTAGATGTGAATGTTTGCCAGATTTTATAATGCTGCGAACTATGATACAGTGGTGGTGTTTTGGGACATACCAGATGACAGTAGGCATAAGTCACTAAGTGTATCTGAGAGAGTGCATGTTGAGAAGTGTTCACAGTGATTGAGCTCCAGTCTATGTTAAAGTCACCTAAAATAATTGTTTTGTATTGCCTGAGGTGAGGATAGAGCAGTGAGGCAGATGCTTTTGTGGTAATTAAGCTTGAAGCAGGAGATAATTAGTTCAGCATTTCTATACCACAGAATGATATGTAAGTACCACAGAATGGTATGTAGGTACCACAGAATGGTATGTAGGTACCACAGAATGGTATGTAGGTAGGGGTAAGTAAGTTGAAGTGTGTTATGGTAAAAACATGGCTACGCTGCCTTCATTTTTACCTTTCTCATCAGTATGTAGTATAGTATAGAGTGGAAGAAGTATTTCCTCGCTTCTTGTTTTAGCTAAGTTTCAGTTATGGTGAGGATGTCTGCAGAGCGGTCAGAAATCAATGCATATATATGCATGAGTTTATTGCAAATACTTCTTAGACTGATATTAAGTCATTTTGGTACAGGTTTACTGTGTGGCTTGAAATATCAGAAGGTTAAGTTTTTTCTTGGACTATGGTTAAAGTGAATGGCCACACAGAAAAGTGTGGTGCGTGGGTTGAGCTGAGAGAAAAGGTTTATACTTTGGCTTATGGTAGTCTGGAGTGAGTTTGAAACAATTTAGGTAGGTAAAAAGGTAAATGTCAGCATAGCTGTATAGGATGTGTGTCTTGTATAAAAGGAGGATGTAGGTAAGAGGAGGCTGGATTGAAGGGGAGAGAGAGTTAGGATGTTAGGTACAGGGGACACAGTAGTGTGGTAGGAATTATTAGATTAATGAGCATTGTGTGGTTTGAAACAATTGTTCTTGGAAAATAATGATGATTATATAAAGTTCCTGAAAAAAATTGATAGAGAACATGCTAGAGTATGTGTTTATATGTTATACTGATTGGATGCAATAAATATTTATGTGTTAGTGTGTGGAGGGAATATTATGAGTATGTGTTGTAATGTTTTGGTTTTGAATGGTTTTGTGACTTTAAGGGGAGGGGATGTGAGTAAATTAGAGGTGGGATGGATAGTAATAAAATGTTACTCTGAGGTGGCGGACTGGAGAATTGGGGATTAGAAAGAAGTCAATGGGTATAGTTAAGCACAGAACACCTGACTCACTGAGCCAGTACTCAGATCAGGTAAGCAAAACAGCTCCTGAATTGCAGATTGAAAACTCAACTATTTAAGCATTGTGTCTGCGCTGTATTTGTTGCTCTTCACAAAGCTGCGTGAAACAGGAATTCCTGCGCATAAGAGGAGATTGTCCCTTACTGTAGAACTCAGCAAATACCAACTGTCAATAGTGAGGGGTATTGTAAAACAGAACCCTCATGTGCCGTACAACTGAGAGTCAGATTTTAACAAGTAAAGGCTATAAAAAAGTCCAAAATGCTTTCTTTTATATTAATGTGTGTATGTGTCACTGATTTACCTGTGATTTAATAAAGATGTTTATAAAAAATGGAGCAGGTAGGCTTGCTTGTGTCTGTAGTCTCTAGTGCAGTATGTCATCCCATAGAGACCCCATCATACAGATGGGGCATTCCTTTTAGTAGTGTAACACAGCAGCAGAGAAGAGCTAAGCAACTACTCACAGCTACAATGGTGAATATTTTAAAGCTCAGAAGAGTTTACAAGGCTTCAATCTTTCCCTTAAAGTGGTGTGCATTAGTAACCCTGTGGAGCTAAAGATATATTTGATATGTACAATGATAATAATATATGCAAAATATATTTCTCTACTCTGTTCCAGAACTTGCTGCTAATTTTTTCGCTGTCTGTTTTTTGCATTTTCTGTCTTGTTCAGCGGGATTTCAGCAATGGTTCATTGAGCCTGTTGTTACATTCAACAAGAATCTAAGGAGCCTGGAATTACACACAACGGAATACGCTTTGATGGCAGCTCTCTCCATTTTTTCACCAGGTATGAGAAAACCTGCGTTGATATTTCTTTTCAGTCTTTTCTTATATTGATATCACAGCAGCTTCCTACCTAGAAAAGAAGGAAGACTGCAACTGCCATGTACCAAATACATTTTGAGACATACACTTCCCTCCTAGTAACCAGGTATTCTTTAAAAACTATTAAAACAACAAATACCAACAAGTAGAAACGCTTACTTTATTTCACATAAGAACAGAGCTTTCGAGACTCACCTTTCATTGGTATTTATTATTCACTTAAAACATCATTCTTTTTATACATTAATAAAACACAGCACATGACACAGCCAACCAGTGAACAAATAACAATTAATAAACATTTGTTAAATTTTTTTAAAACAACCTTATACAATCAGAATCATATAAAACACTTAAAATAAGCTTATTTATATTGCATCTGTTTCTCCAGTAAAATAGGTTTTATTGTTATCATATTATTCAGCCCAGGGAGTTTATCAGCATCTAATCTAGTAATCCATTTATATTCTGCTATTTCCAACTTATTATTAATATCTCCTCTCAAATTTCTATACATTACTTCTAAAACCTTAAACTTAAAGTCATGCATTTGACCCCTATCCATAATGTGCTTTGCTAAGGCATGAGTTGTTATATTCCTTCTAATTTCTGACTTATGTTCAATAATGCATTCTCTTATCCACCTTGAACATTTGCCTACATAGAAGCATTCACATTTTATACATGTTCCTAAATATACTAAAAATGTAGTATTACATGTTGCCTGACATTTAATTTCATGCCTTATTTTGGTTACTGGATGTTGAAATTCTAGTGAATTACAGATATTAATACAACTGCAATTATGACAGGGAAACATCCCATATTTATTTACTATTGGGACAGTAACATTGGCATCAAAGTCTTTGTAACATACCTGTCTTTTTAAATTCATACTATTTCTATAAGTAAACCTTGGTTTATTGCCCAAAAGAGTTACTAGTTCAGGCATAGAGGTTAGTATTTGCCAATTTTCTTAATAATATTCTCTCCTTCCCTTGTCATATTATTATATGTAGTAACATATCGGATCTGATCCACCGTATCTGCGTTATTCCTAAATGATAGTTCATCTTGTATTATTTCTCCAAAAAAAGGGTTGTGCTGTTTGTGATGTCTTATCTAGTATATCCTCCATGATCTGAGTAACCAAATCTTTATTATAACTTCTATTCATGAAATCATCTGCTAATGCCTCCATTTGTTCCTTACATATAATTTCATCAGTATTTAGCTTGCTTACCCTTAAAAACTGTCCCTTAATAATTCCATGAAAAATATGCATAGCATGCATGCTCTTAATGTGTGTGTATTTATTCACTTGAATTTCTTTTTTTTAGAAACGTGTTTTCAGCAAATCAGACTCCTTATAAGTTGAACATCCAGACATGAAATATTATTATATGAAAAGTTCATTTTAAATTTTAAAAATAATGTAGTGTCATTTAAATATTCAACAAAATCTAATAGATGTTGTTCATTTCCCTTCCAAATCATAAAACAGTCATCTATAAAATGCTGATAAAGTAAAACATTTTCTTTAAATGGATTAGCAGAATTATACACATAATCACATTCCCAATGATTCAATACAATATTTACATACATATTAACTATGGGAGTTGCCATAGCTACACCTGCTATTTGCAAAAATGGCTGACCATTAAATAAAAAAAATTCTTAGAACAACCTCAATCAGACTACAAATATTTTCTTTTGATCTCCCAGTCATAGTAGTATCCTTGCATAAAATTTCACATATGGCATTAACACCATAGTCATTCGGAATTACAGTAAAAAGTGAATTTATGTCAAGCGTAACCATAATGTAATCGTTCTCATTGTTGTACTTATACTAATGTACAACTGTGACAGAAAATCACCCTTATCCTTTATCTAACGAGGGCGTAGAGGTACATATTTACTTAAAACCCTTTGTATATAAATGGATAGGGGTTCTGTCACCCACCCTCTCCCTGAAACTATGGGTCTCATGGCTGGTTTTGACACAGACTTAGGAATAACGCAGATATGGTGGATCAGATCCGATATGTTACTACATATAATAATATGACAAGGGAAGTAAAGAATATTACTAAAAAAAATTGGCGAATACTAACCTCTATGCCTGAACTAGTAATTCTTTTGGGCAATAAACCAAGATTTACTTATAGAAATAATATGAATTTAAAAAGACATTTATGTTACAAAGACTTTGAAGCCAATGGTACTGTCGCAATAGTAAATAAATATGGGATGTTTCCCTGTCATAATTGCAGTTGTTGTATTAATATCTGTAATTCAATAGAATTTCAACATCCAGTAACCAAAAGAAGGTATGAAATTAAATGTCAGGCAACATGTAATACAACATTAATAGTATATTTAGGAACATGTATAAAATGTGAATGCTTCTATGTAGGCAAATGTTCAAGGTGGCTAAGGGAATGCATTATTTAACATAAATCAGAAATTAGAAGGAATATAACAAATCATGCCTTAGTAAAGCACATTATGGATAGGGGTCAAATGCATGACTTTAAGTTTAAGGTTTTAGAAGTAATATATAGAAATTTGAGAGGAGGAGATATTATTAATAAGTTGGAAATAGCAGAGTATAAATGGATTACTAGATTAGATGCTGATAAACTCCCTGAGCTGAATAATATGATAATAATAAAACCTATTTTAGCGGAGAAACAGATATAAATAAGTTTATTTTAAGTGTTTTATATGATTCTGATTGTATAAGGTTGTTTTAAAAAAATCTAACAAACTTTTATTAATTATTTGTTCATTGGTTGGCTGTGTCATGTGCTGTATTTTATTAATGTATAAAAAGAATGATGTTTTAAGTGCATAATGAATACCGATGATGGATGATTCTCGAAAGCTCTGTTCTTATGTGAAATAAATTAAGTGTTTCTACTTGTTGGTATTTGTTGTTTTTAATAGTTTTAAAGTGTCTCTTGTAATTATCTGCAGTTAATTTGTGTTCTCAGTTTTCCTTTAAAAACACCAAAATAGTTTTAACTGTCTCTCTTTAAATTAACTATCTTATACAAGTATCAAAACTTGTAAGGTACTGGAATTGCAGTCTTTACCCAAGTCCAGCACTATTTTAGTAAATCTGGTATTCTGTGATTGATTAGACCTGTACCAGGTTAACTAAAACTGCTTTACCTACTTGCTCCTTACAAATGTTTACCCCCCCCCATTTTTTCTGCCCTTTCCTTCACTCTCTTGGTGTGTGTGTGTGTGTGTGTGTGTGTGTGTGTGTGTGTATATATATATATATATATATATATATATATATATATATATATATATTTATTTATTTACATTTGTTGACCGGGCTAGTCTGGCTGGATACATGTCCATTTTCAGCAGAGGCCCGAGGAGAAAAGCCCCACTATATACTAGTAAATAACAATAATAAAAATAAAGTAAAAATAGCAGAATAAGATACAAATCATAAGCATGTAGAGAACTATTCCCAAGTAGCATAGTAACAGTGCAAAAGTAATATATCAAAACTAAACATAGAGTGAGGATTTCTATTTCAAAGTCTTTGGAAGAGTAATTAAAGAAGAAATAATGCAGTAACTCACACAAGACTCTATTCAACTATTTACAGTATTAACAATTTTGATAAACATTTTGTGTCAGGGCACTAGTTTTAGGAAACAGATTTCGTCAGCTGGGTGATTTAGATACAAGGTGAGATGATAGGTTGCAGTAATATAAAGAGAAGTAGAATTTATAGGAAAAGTAATATCCAAGTGGATGGTAGGTGAACTACAGAGGAGGGGTAATGGTAGTGATAGGGACATGTGGAAGAGTAATGGAAAGAGCTGGAAAGAGAGATGGAAGCTGAGGTCAGTCAGGATTCCAGCAAGGGCATAGCCAGTGAGTTTTAAAATAGTTTCTTAGTTGTTTTTTGAAAAGTTGTGATGAGCCTAGAGTGGTCAGTTCTATGGGAAGTTTATTCCAGTATGAGCCAATGGTATTTGTAAACAAGGAGACCCCAGCTTTATTGTGTGTTTTGAGGGTGGCCACTAGTAATTTGTTAGCTGAGCGAAGGGCGGTAAGATTCCAGTAAGGGACAACAAGGTTATTTAGTATGGGTGTATTAGAAGGGTAATGGAGAATTTTATAGGTAATAACTAACTGATGTAGGAGAATGAGATTTTGAAGTTCAAGCCAGTCAAGCTTTTTGAGATTAACACAATGATGTGTGAGAAATGGGGAACCTGTGGCAAACCTGGCAATGCTGTGGTAGGCTGTGGCAAGTTTCTGAAGGTTAGATTTTGAAAGGTTTATAAAAGATGGGGAGGCATATAATAATGTAGAGATAAGATGAGTTTGGGCTAAAGACACCCTGGTGGTTGTTGTTAGAAAGGGCTTAAGTCTATAGAGGGCACCTATCTTTTTATTAACAGTTTTGATAGTTAGGTCAATGTGATAATCAAAGTTTAGTTGATTATCTATTGTAACACCTAGAAGTTTAGTGGAACTATCAGGTGTAATGATAGTGTCATTGTCAGACACAATAGAAAAGGAAAGAGGGGCAGATTTAAGGGTTGGAGAGAAAAGTAATAATTTAGTTTTTTTGGGATTGAGGAGACAGATATCTTGGAACCATTTTTCTGCTGCTGTAAAGACTTTTTGGGTGGAAGAATGAAGTTCAGCTGGAGATACAGCAGAACAGATGATAGTTGAATCGTCTGCATATTGAATACATGAGGGTATTGGGAGTGAAATAGACAGGTTGTTTATAAATATGGAGAAGAAAGATATATATATATATATATATATATATATATATATATATATA
>NC_056751.1:705332163-705579663 GCF_019279795.1 Protopterus annectens | reverse complement strand
ATGGTTCATTACCTATTGGTTCTTGGATGTCCATCCTGGGACTTCACTTAAATGGTCTGATTCCTGTGAATTTTGGTCAAAAGTATGGTCCTGTGTGACAGATGACTCCACCTGAATTGAATTTTAGCATGACTTACAAACAGCTCTGAAAGTTCAGTTCTTTTGGCTGAGTAGACTATCCATCCATGTGACTTCAGAGGAATCCAATGACTCAGGTGGGAGTTTCTGTGTAGGACCTGAAAGAGGCTGAATGGGGGCTGTTACCTTTATACTCACTGGTGATATTTTTTATTGCCTTTTTAGGTGTAAAACTTTGTGAAAAACCTTCTTTTTCTCCATGTGTTGACCGCTATGGCTCCTGATGGCGGTAGTCTTTTATTTCTCTTATACCATTTACTTATCAAAGCACAGTGGATATGGATACATTCAAAAAATGGTCCATTTGCTTCCAATGTGTCCTTCTTGTTGATATCCATAATTGGAGCATGGCATCACTTGTAAAATATAACTTTTTTAACTGTTGGCTTCTTTCAAAATATGTACTACTAGTATGCCTGTGCTTGAGTATCTTAATAGACCACGGAAAAGTAAGCATTAGATCAGTGGAATCTCCCAAGAACCACAGACATGCTGCCTGTCTTGGTTTGCATATGCAATGGCTGTTTGTGTGAACTCTTGCTTCTGTAACTCTGCCTAGCATGCTTAGCACGCCCTAACCTGATGCAACTTTTAATGGAATTATGATCAGCAAGGGGATGGGGACTATAATGTCCCTTGACTGGGTGAGGTATGGGGTGGCTTCTCACATAGAATAGAAACTTTGATTGTTCATTTTTATATGCAATTTTCTACAAAAGGGCTTTTGCTGCAATGAGTATTAATACATGTTAATTTATCAATGAGTTTTTATGTGTGTGTGTGTGTGTGTGTGTGTGTGTGTGTGTGTGTGTGTGTGTGTGTGTGTGTGTGTGTGTAATTGTACATAGACTTGTCTACACTTGTGGTGTGTGGATGTTTATGTGTGTCTGTGTTTGTGTGTATATTTGCACATTTGTGTTTGTGTATGTATACTTGCTTGTGTGCGTGTACATGTTTATATAATTAACATGAGTGTAAGAGGGTGGTCTAACAGTGTTTAATTGAGCCTCCACTCTTCAATCACATTTTCTTAAGTGTATATTCATTTCTTACATGCAGCAGGGAAAGTGGGAATTCTCCCCCTTCCCAGCAGGATCCATTTTTTAAGCTTGACCACAGATTTTGCTGGTGTTCAGCTTGCTTAAACAGTCTCAATGAACTGTGACTCAAATATATTCTAGATGAGAAGGATATATATATATATATATATATATATATATATATATATATATATATATATATAAATATATATATATATATAAGAATATATATATATATATATATATATATATATATATATATATATATATAGGTTCATAGGTGTGTACTAGGCTAATGGCCCTGGTGCCTTTACAAGCCTAGCAACATGCCACCCGAACCTAGTTTCCAGTGCTTCTGTCGAGTAGAGCCACTGGAGTGATCCCTGGGGTGAATTTTTTATTTCCCATCCACTTATCAAGATTTGTCTTGAATAGGGCCAGTGAGGTGCTCTGTTTGACATGTATGGGAAGTGTATTCCATAGCATGGGCAGTCTGGGTTATGAACCTGTCCCTCCAGCATGTTCTGTTGATTGTGGTAATGAGGTTGAGGTCTCTGGAGCGTGTGGTGGGAACGATTGGGATTTCTTCAGATGTAGCATTTCTAACAGAACTGGGTCAGACATGGCCTTATAAGTCAAGCAGAGATCGGCTCTAAGTAGGCGATATGAGACAGAAAATACTTGAAGTTTTTAGAGTGTGTCCATATAGGACAAGTGTTTAAGGCCTAGGATCCTCTTTGTGAGGTACTTTTGTGGCCTCTCCAGTTGTTGCAGGTGTCTAGTGAGGTACATGCCAAATGGGGCATTGTACTCAATGGCTGGCCTAATGAGGGAAGAGTAGAGAGAGACAATGACCTCTTTCTTCCTGAATGCAAAACCCTTAGTAATGTGATGTGCCACATAGAAGGACTTTCTGACCTCAGGAGCAATGTGGTGATCAAAAGAGAGGTTGCTGTCAACCTGTGTTCCTAGATCTCTTATAATGCCTTCTGGTTTCAGTGGACTACCATCGATGTGGTAATTCATGGTAACCGGGTTTTTCCCAAAGGGGATGACAACACATTTTTGGCATTGAGCTTAAGGCTATGGTTCTGACATCAGTCGTTGGTCTCAGTGAGGTCTTTCTGTAGGATGTCAACATCACTTGGGGAGTTCATAATGGCTCCCAACTTGCAATTGTCTGTGCACTTTGTCAGCCAGAGTCCCTTTGTGTTGGACTGGACTTCTGAGAAGTAGATACCAAACAGGAGAGGACCCAGAACTGATCCCTGTGGGACTCCACATGTGACTGGTCGGCAGTCTGACTTGGAGTCAGCTACTTTCACACTGTGGGTTCCATCTGTGAGCCAGTTTGCAAACCACCTAGTGATACAGGGGTTGATGCCTAGCTAAGTGATTTTTTCTTTGATTCCTGAGTGGGGAATGGTATCAAAGGCCTTGGCCAGATCAAGGTAGGCTGTATGAATCACCTTGCCTTCATCCACAGCTCTGGTGATTGACTCAAAGTTGACCAAGTTGTGCAGGCATGATCTACCCTTCACAAAACCAAATTATGTGGGATCCAGAGTTTTGAGATTCCATATATCCTTGTTTATTAGGTATATGATGATGCATTCCATAGCTTTGCATATCAGACTTGTCAGGCTAATGGGCCAATAGTTCACAGGGTCTGTAGTTGCTCCTCCTTTGTGGAGAGGGATGACTATAGCAGTGTGCCATTCTGTAGGGACAAAGCCTGAGGTGAGGCTGCGATTGAACAGGGCACACAGATGAGGTGCCAGTTCACTCTGTAGTTCATGTAGAACACAGCCAGGGATATTGTCAGGTCCCATAGAAGCTTGATTCTTGGTCTTGGACAGTGCTGTTTTAACCAGTACAGCAGTAATACTGTGCACCTGGCAATCTACTGGTATTGTGATTGGTCCTTTGGGGAGGGAGAGAGGGGAAAAGTTGGCACCAAATCTGTTGGCCAGTATACTGGCAATATCTGTTGACTCGGTATAGAAGGTACCATTGTGCAGTAGCTCAGAGCAAATCTGTGTATTGCAGTGGAGGGTCTTTACATAACTATAGAAGGCCTTGTGGTTGTCTTTACTATCTGCTGCAATTCTGTTTTCATACCGAGCTTTAGAGGATTTGTTGAGGGATCTCAACTTTTTGTTGAGGTTGATAAGGGAGTTTTTCCAGTCTTGGGACTTCACCTTATTCTGCATCAGTTTCCTCGTTCTGTTGTAGAGTTTGTTTATGGCAGGAGACCACCAGATTGGCTTCCTTTTTTTGGAGGAGAGCATTTTTGTTCTATTGGGTATGGTGAGATCCATGTATTTGTGCATGTGTTTGTACAGTGCATTGGTGTATGATTCGGTGGTCATGCAACTATTGTCCATTTGCATGGGTGCTGTGAAGTTAGCCACCTCTGTTCTTAGGAGCCCAAAATTAGCTTTGGAGAAGTTTTTCATGGTGGTTACCTTTGCAGGGGAGTGGGGTGGGGGTGGGAGGGATGTGGGATGTGGGAGGGATGTAGATTTCCAAAGTGGTTAGTTTGTGGTCGGATCTAACCAAGGAGGAGTTGACTATTGGTACAGGGCAACAGTCACCCATGTTAGTAATGACCAGGTCAAGGATGTTGCTACCTCTAGTGGGGGTAAGAATGAGCTGGTCCAGGGCATTGGAATTAATGAATTCCAGGAAATGTTGGGCAAGTGTATTGGTACATGAGTAGTTTTCCCAGTTAATGGAGGGGTAGTTGAAGTCACCCAGTATGAGTGTATTAGGTTGGACCCTAATATTCTCCAGGGTGCATAGGAATGTGGAGTGAGTGTCTTGGGACATGGTTGGGGACCTGTAACAGGCTACAACCTGAATCGCTGTCTTAACCAGTGTTAGCTGCACCTGAAGTATTTCTGATGCATTGTGTTGGGCTACCAGTCTGGAGATTTGCGCATCCTTTATGAATATGGAAACACAACCAACTTTGGAGCTTCGGTCAAGTTCTGGGGCCGAAAGGTATGGAATGAGTTATAGCTTGGTAGTACAGGGGTGCTTTCTACTCCCTTTAACAAGGTCTCTGTTACAGCACAAATGTCGATGTTCTCCATTTTAAGGAGTGGTTTGAGCGAGTGCATTTGGAGATTTAGACTTCTAGCACTGAGCAGCATGACCCTCAGATTGCATTTGTTTGTAGCTGTTACAGTGGTAATTTGGACTTTGGAACACTGCCTAAAAAAGGCACTATAGGGGTGCAAGAGCCTTGGCCAGTATCCAGAAGCCCAGGGGTGACAAATGCAGGCCATCTCTGGCAAACTATCGAGGTCTGTCAATCATGTCATCCCAGGCAGATAGATACTGGATCCCCTTAGAATGACACCAGAAACTTCACCAATTGTTTAAATCAATCATTTTCTGCTTGTACTGTGGTATCATTCTGGGTGATGGTAGGATGCTGCTCAGGGCTAGAGTCATACCCGCCTGGGCTACATAATCTGAGAGCTTCTCCATGTTTCTTTTCATGTAGTCCAGGGAGGTACGTCTCAGGACATTTACACCCACATGTACAATGACAGTCATATTTGTACCTGTTGTTGAGGGACCTGAGTGCATGCGTTATATGGTGGATCCTGGCACCTAACAGGCAGGTGACTGTTACTTTCTCCTTATTTAACCTAGTGAGTGGGACATCAGTGTGCCTCACTATCAAGTCACCTATGACTAGTGTGCTGGGCATGCTGTTTTGCCTTAGGGGCTTTGGTTGAGTGGCACACTGTTTAGGAGAGTTATGTGTCTCGTGATTAGTGTTGCGGTGGTCACACACACAGACACACATACATACATACATACATACATAAACACAAGCATAGCTAGAATATAACAATATCATGGATGTCAGTTCCTGATTCCCTGCTATTCATAGGTTCATACGTGTGTACTAGTCTAACAACCATTAAGGACCTTATAAGTCTAGCTGTGCAACCCAAATGTGACCCTCAAATTTGATTTATACAGGTGCTTATTTACTGACTGCCTCTGTCCATAAAAGACATAGCAGCCCAACTAGGGGTGAATTTCCGATTACCCATCTATTGGTCCAAGTTGCGCTTAAATAGGGTTAGGGAGGAACTCTGCTTCACATGGACGGGGAGCCTGTTCCAGAGAATGGAAATTCCTTGAGAAACATATCTGTCTCTCCAACATGTCCTATTTATGTTGTAAACAAAAAATGTATGTCTTTTAAACTAGCAGTTCTGATGCTGTTTGTTTTGTGGATTTGCAAAAGGTTCATCAAAACAGGTTCTAGGGATGCCTTGTATGCCAGGCAAAGATCTCTTCTCAGAAATCTGTAAAATACTGAGTAAAGATACAGGTCTTTGAGGAGATCAGCATACAACATTGTGTTTACTTCCTGTATTCTTTTTGTAAGTAACCTTTGTGGACATTCCAGTTGCTGCAAGTGTCTGGTCAGGTACATACCAAAGGAGGCATCATATTCTGATGAGGAACAAGTACGGTGGTATGATGACCTCTCTGGTTCTAGGTGCCATGCATTTGTTTATAAGTTAAGCAACACAGAGGTATTTTCATACTACCTTGGACACATGTTGATCGAAGACTAGGTTACTATCTACATGAGGTCTCAGATCCCTGAATAGTGAATCAAATTTTAAGGGTGTTTTATTGATGGTATAGTTCCCCGGGTGGCAGACTTCCAAAAAGGTACTATTATGCATTTCTTAGTACAGAGGTTTAAGTCATAGCATTAGCAACAAGCGTTTGTCTGTATTAGACCTTTCTAAAGGATATTCTCATCTGCAAAATCGGTTAGCCAAAGGCCTTTGACACTGGCTTTAACATCTGAGAAGTAGATGCTATGGAGGGGTAGGCCCAGCACAGAGCCTTGGGGGACTACACTGGTGACCAGCCTCTTTGTAGAGGTGACCTCACTGATTCTAACCTACTGGATCTTATCAGTGAGCCTGACAGTTATCCATTGTGTTATAAATGGGTTTATACCTACCTCCATAAGTTTGTTCACAGTGCCTGAGTGAGGTGTTGTATCAAATTCTTTAGCTAGATCTAGCTAGGCAGTATGCACTGTTTTACCCTTATCTATTGTTTTAGTGACCTTTTCAAAGAAATCCATCAGATTCAGTAAGCATGACCTTCCTATGACAAAGCCAAACTTGGGTGGATCCAGTGTCTGGAGGTCTGCTATGTCTTTGTTAATAGTTTCAATGATAATTCTTTTCATGGCTTTGCAAATTAGACTAGACAGACTAATGGGTCTGTAGTTTCCAGGATCTGTTGAAGGTTCTCCCTTTTGAAGAGACATGACCGTCACAGTCCTCCATTCATGTGGCACAAAGCCTGCTTTAAGGCTATAGTTAAACAATGACTCCAGGGTTCCTGATTAGTCATATTTTAGACTATTCTAGAGGCATCCTAGGATGCTATTGAGGACAATTAAGACCATGTTCCTGGCTTTAGTGAGCACAGCCAGTACCTGCTCCCCAGTTATAGTTGAAGTGGTTGTGTTTGAGGGGATGATTGGGGGTGAGAGGGGGTAAAGTTGGAACTGAATTTGGCAACAGGTTCACTATATCACCAAGCTCAGTGAATGTGGCCCATTAACTATCAATTCAGCACATTGCTGTGTGCTGCCCCTGAAGTTTTGGACATAGCTGTAGAAGGCCTTACAGTTTTATTTTACGTGGGAGGCTATGTTAACTGCAAAGATGGGTTTGCTTGACCTAATTAACCATCTTAGTTGTCTATTTTCTTTGATGAGAAAATTTCTATCTTTATGAAGTCCTGAACCAGCAACGGCGGTGGTGGTATTCCAGTGATTCGGTGTCACTTCCTGTCATGGCTTGGGACCCGGTCATATCCTTTACCAATGTTTGGTTTAAGAATAAACAATCTGCAGCGGTGACTTCTGCAGAGTGAACAGACAGGGATTTGGGTGATTACTAGAGCCAGCTGCTTGCTCAGCTTCAAAACCCTCCCGTCCTGAAACTAAAGGAACCCTCTGTGTCTCTGACACCTTCTGCTGGACCAGGTTTCTCCAGAGAAAAAGTGTTTTTTGCTACTGCTAAAACTAAATCTTGCTCGACTTCAACACCCTCCCCGTCCTGAAACTAAAGGAACCCTCTGTGTCTCTGATACCTTCTGCTGGACCAGGTTTCCCCAGAGGACAAGTGTTTTTTGCTACTGCTAAAACTAAATGTAAGCTCCTGCGGGCTTTAATTTTACTGCTCCTCTGTGCTATAATTACTTTTTGTACTAGACTTGATACTGTACAATATGCCCTGATAGCATGCACACTCACAGGAACTGTACCTCCTCTATGTCCTCTCAACTGCAACACTGTACTTCTGCCAGTAGGTGGCAGCAAAGTTCCATTACTCTCCCCCTCCTCCTGTTTTGAACAGGATTACTGTTCGTTTTTCTCTAGGTGCCTGCTGTTCAGTTACTGAGTGCAGTTCTTACCTGCTCCAACTGATACCTTTTCCCTGTTCACCTTCACTGGGGGTGCTTCTGCCCATTTCGCTCCTCCCCTGCCCCCATATCTCACCCGCCCCTACCACCTCTACATTTATATCCACACAGCCACACCTACTTCCTCTCCTACCAATTATCACTCACCTCTCTGATCTCTCCAAACATTCTACTGTTCAACCTGCTCCTACATTTTGTTCACCTACCGTACACCCACTGTTAGCGGCTCCAGTCAATCATGCTTTCAATACCTATAACCTTCCCTATTCAACTACTATTACATCTCAACTTATCCTATATCTACTACCTCACCCAGCCCATTTCCACGAACCACTCACCATGTTTTCACACAACCAACCAATTTACCCCACCACTCTCAGACTCTTTTATCCCTATATCCCCCAGCCTATATCCCATAAATGATTTTCTACTTTTTCCCTGTAAACTTATTACTCAACACAACCAATCTACCCCCCTTTCTAACCATCAAAACCCTCACAATTCTAACAAAGCTCAACCTAGATTCTAAGCAGTCCAAATACCTCTCCAGCCTAATCCAACGTCTAACTACCATTCTGCTATGTGGAGATATACACCCCAACCCAGGCCCCCACACCTCCCCTTATACATCTAAATCCATCCAAATAGCTTCTCTAAATGCCCAAAGCATAGCCAACAAAATCCCCAACCTCTATGCCTGGCTTGTACACAATAAACTTGACATCCTGTCTATCTCTGAAACTTGGTTAAAACCTCACATAAAATACTCTGAAATAGCACCACCCAACTATTCTACCATCAGAAAAGATAGAACCCACAAAAAAGGGGGAGGAGTAGCTCTCCTATACTCATCCTCCTTGTCAGTTACTCCCTATAACAAACCTACTCCCCACTTCGCTAATGCTGAATTACTCCTATCATTACTTCAAAAAATAAACACAAATACATATGTATAGCCTCTCTTTACATCCCCCTGATGACATCATCATCATCCCCTTTTTCCCATTTACATGGGGTCAGGATATCTGTTAACTGTCGCTATCTCTCTCGATTCAGTGCCACACTCCTGCCTTCCTCAACACTCATGCCTGACTGTCGCAGAGCTTCTTTCACACAATCCATCCACCTCTTTGCTGGATGTCCTCGCATCCTCTTACCTTCTTCCTGTCTGTCCCAAATCTCCCTCACTAGATTGTCTCCTGCTTTTCTGCACATGTGCCCAAACCACCGTAATCTGTTCTCTTTGATCTTTTCTGCAATTGGAGCTACTTTGGCTTCTGCTCTTATGCCCTCATTTCTTCACCTGTCCCGCAGTGTGCATCCTACCACCTTTCTCAGGCACTTCATTTCCATCACCTCTAGCTTCTTCAACTGTTCTGCCTTTACTGCTCAGGTTTCTGTACCATACAGTAGTAATGGTCGCACCACTGTCTTGTACACCTTACTTTTCAGCTTCTTTGGCATTCTTCTGTCATATACTACACTTGATACTCTATGCCAGTTGGCTGCAGCCCCTGTGATTCTAGCTTTGACCTCTTCATTCAGACTACCCTTCTCCTCAACCACCCCTCCCAGATACTTGAAGCTGTTTACCTGTTCCACTATCTTCCCATCTATCTCTATTCTCAGCTTCTTCTGATTTCCCCAGTCTGCTGCCATTACCACTGTCTTATCTGTGCTTAGTTTCATCCCATGCGCCTTCAGATTTGCATTCCATTCTCCTATCCTTTGCTGAAGTTCTAGAACAGAGTCTGCCTGTACTGCCACATCGTCTGGATACAGCAGCTTTGTTGCTCTGACCCCTCCAACCTGTTTGCTGATGCAGTCCATTACCAGTATGAACAGCAGTGGGCTCAGAGCTGAACCCTGGTGTACACCACTCCCACTGGGAACCCCTCAGTGAGTCCAAACACTGTTCGTACTTGAGTCACTGGGTCCTTGCACATAGCCTGTGCTAATTCTACCAATGTTTCTGGGACTTCAAACCACCGCAGTACTGCCCAGATCAGCTTTCTTGGGACCTTGTCATATGCTTTCTCCAAGTCTAGGAAAGCCCAGTTTGACTCTCTCCTCTTCTCTAGTTTCTTCTCAAGTATCTGTCTCAATGCAAACATCGGGTCAATTGTGCTGCATCCTGATCTGAATCCGAACTGTTCATCTCCCATCTTACATTCTACTATTCTGCGTATCCGTTTATCAATCACCCTCTCCAGAACTTTCATGCAATGTGGTAGGAGTTTGATGCCTCTGTACTGTCCACAGTTGTGGATGTCCCCTTTGTTCTTGTACACTGGCATGAGTATGCTTATTCTCCAGTCATCTGGAATACGCCTTTCTCTCCACACTGCAATTAGTACCCTCAGGAGTCATTTCTCCCCTAGCTCACCTAGCATCTTTATCATATCTGCTGTGACCTCATCTGAGCCTGCTGCTTTCCCTGACTTCATTTTCCTTAGTGCTGCTCTTACTTCTTCTAAGCTGGGCTCCTCTTCTACTCTCATTGTAGGCTGTTTCTGGGGCAGTACCGCTTCTGTGGGGTTTTCTTCATTCAGAAGCTGCTGGAAATACTCCTTCCATCTGCCTTTGATGTCCTGTGGGTTGGTAAGCAGGTTGTTGCTGGAATCCCTTATGAAGGGTGTCTGACTATCTTCTTTATCTTTCTGTCTGGTATAGTTTCTTTGTGCCCCTTACTGAGTCACTTTCCAGAAGCTGATAGAGTGCCTCTGATGCCCTATTCTTTGCTATTGCAACTTCTTTCTTAGTTTCTTTGTTAGCCAACCAGTAGTCCTTCCTAGCTTGGTCAGTCTTTTCAATCTCCCACTTCTTCCTGCATTCCTTCTTTCTTTTGATTACTTCCTGCACTTCTGCATTCCACCACCAGCTTTCCTTATGTACCTTATTTCCATACCTGGCTCGGCCACATATCTTTTCTGTAGTCCTAATACATGCTGTTTTTAGGCGCTGCCACTCTTCTTCAACTCCACCTATTTCCTCCTCTTCTTGGGGTGTGAGAGCCCTGAGTAATTCCTTGAACTGTTGTACTTTCTCTCCAGGCAACTTCCAGGTCTTCAGCCTGGTCTCTGTTGACCTTAGAGCCTTCTCTGACCACTGCTTGCAGCTGATTGTGGCAACTACTGGTTTATGCTGTGAACCGACTGTTTCACTGGGGATGACTTTGCAATCATGGATTCTACCCCAGTGCCTTTTCCTTACTAGGAGGAGGTCTACCTGAGTTGCATGTTGGCTACTCTTGTATGTGATCTTGTGACTGTCTCTCTTTCTGAACCATGTGTTGGCTACTATCAAGCCATTTGCCAGACAGAAGTCTAGAATGGCTTCTCCTTCTTTATTCCTGTTGCTCCACCCATGTGGACCCAGGCAGTCCTCATATCCTGTTCTGTCTGTCCCGATATATGCATTTAAGTCACCCATTATCAACACCAATTCATGTTATCCTGCTTTATCTAGTAGGTCCTGCAACTACTGTCTGAATGCACTCTTTTCCTCACTATCACAACCCTGCTGTGGGGCATAGGCTGAGATTATGAATACTGTCCTATCATTACACTGGAGTCTGATTGCCATTAGTCTGTCATTAATTCTGATGATATCCCTCACTGACTTCTGAAGCCTCTGTCTCACCACAATTCCTACACCATTTCTAGCCTGTCCACCACCTGAGTAGTAGAGTCTGGATCCCAAGCCAAGTGGCTTTGTTGCACTGCCCTTCCATCTCATCTCTTGGATACATAGGATGTCCAGCCTCCTCCGTATCATCATGTCATCCACTTCTAAGCTGCATCCTGTCAGTGAACCTACATTAAGCGTAGCAATTCTCAGTTCATGTTTGGCAGGTTGGTTGGTTTTATGTCCAGATTTCACTCAACAGAGCTATCCCAGGTAACCCAGGCTGGGCAACTAGACACCAGCCAGCCAGTAGCCTATTGACCCAGGGCTGCTGGGCTTTTATGGCGGGCACACACTGGCCAGTAGGGGCACATATACCCCTCCCACCGTTAGCATGGGTCTCTGGCGTCCTCAACCCACTTATCACCGGTAAGTACCCATGCCCATTTTTTGGTGACAGTCAACATGACTGAATCACCTAGAGCCATATTTTACACCATTGAGTGGCTAGCCTTGCCAGTTTGTGATCCGTGTTCTCCTATCTTGAGGATACTGCGCACCACAATAGATGCCCAAAGCGGTTGGCCTTTTTACAACTCCCCCCCCCCCCCCCATTGGGCACCATGTAGAGTCTGTGCTGCTGCCCACAGCTCCATTCATTGATGAGTTTGAGATGGAAACACTCAGCATGTTTTTTGGACATGGGAGAAACCCCACGGAGACACAGAGAGAACATGCAAACTCCAAACAGCATTAGTCGGAGGTCAGGATCGAACCTTGTACCTTGTGCATTGGAGACGAAGACCTTAACCACTAAGCCATCTGGTCCTTTTTGACAATATTTCAATACTTGAAGATATCCTCTCATGGCTATCAACCAGCATTAAAAATGAAACAATAATTTTGGGACACATGAATATTAATTGGTCCTCCATTCAGTTTCCCACAAATCCACTAAATATAAACCTCTATAATTTCTCTCAGCTAATCAACTCCATAACTAGGCCTCAGAAAACTTCTGCAGTGGCAGCACCCTAGACTGGATCTTAGTCTCCCACCCTCAAAATTTCTCTAACAGTAGCACCCTTCCCGATTCCCTCATGACCACCTCCCCACTTTCACACACCAACTTCCTTCACCCTTACATCTAACTCACAACTATATCACTACTCACAACCTAAAAAAACTTCAACCCAGATACCTTTTCTAACTCCCTAAAATTAATAAACTGGAACCCTCTAAAAACTCTACCCCTGGAAAATGCAGTTGCCTACTTCAACTCAACTTTCTTAAACCTCCTAGATTGCCATGCCCCCATAAAATCAAAAAGAATAAAAATCAAAACTGCCCCTTGGCTAACCAAAAACACACCAGCTAACATGTAGAGATAAAGCATGGGCACATCGCCAGAAAGACAAGCCTCCCTCCACACTTAATGAATACAAAACACTCCGCAACAAATTCAAAAAGCTTATCACTGCAGACTGACAGAATTATTTCTCCTTGCTCCAAAACAACCATAAAACAAACCCACAAAAATTTTGGAAAGGTATCTCCACCCTCCTTAATCCTGGCAAAATAGAAAATCCCAGCCCTGACCCTAATGCACTAGACATAGATCTAGCCACACAATTTAACTCCTTTTTCATCGACTCCATTTCCAAACTAACCTCATCCTTCCCAAACACTACACCCTCCACTTCTTCTCCACCCTTCTCTAACAATACTGCACCCTCCACTTCTGCATCTCCTTTCACATCTTCCCCATCATCACCACTCTCTAACACCCTCTCTTCTCAGCCCCTACCTTTCTCAGTAAACCCCATATCCACATCTACCATAAAAAACTCCTCCACAAACTGTAACCATGTTCAAATGCCCCTGATAACATTCCCTCATACTTTCTAAGCATAGCCGCAGAAGCCATTGCCTTCCCCATCAGTATTCAAGTCAATTGCTCTATCCAAGAAGGTCTTGTACTCCAGATTTGGAAAAAGGCTTTATCATACCCTTACATAAAGGAGGCAACAATAACAGTATCTCTAATTTCCGTCCTATCGCCATCCTATCTCCCATCTCCAAAATTCTAGTAAAGTGCATCCATCTACAACTCCTACCCTATCTTATTGACAATCACCTACTAACTCCCACACAACATGGATTTAGACCCGGACACAGCACTATGACTGCCCTGCTTTCCTTCCTTGAAATTGTAAGTAAAGCACGGGACTCTGGCAGCATTGTATCTACCTTCCTACTTGACCTCTCTAAAGCCTTCAACACCATCTCTCACAGTCTTCTTCTTGCTAAACTCTCTAAACTAAACCTATCCCCCTCCTCTATAAAGTGGTTCAACAGCTACCTCTCCAACAGACAACAAGCGGTAAAATGGAACAAAGCCACCTCCTCATTCATTAACACCCCTACCGGTGTTCCCCAGGGATCCATCCTGGGTCCCCTCCTCTTCAATATATTTATAAATGACTTCCACCATTCCATCCCTTACACAAATCTTATCCAATATGTAGGCGATTCAGCTATAATCTGTTCTGCCACCTCCATCCCCACACTCCTAAAGCTTACCCAAGATGCATTCTCAACCACAGAACAGTGGATGAAAGAAAATCACCTAGCACTCAATGCCTCAAAAACTAAACTAATGGTATTTACCCCCTCTAAAGCCACCTCCATCAATATAAGCACATTTTCCATCTTCTGCCACAACAACACATCTCTCGAATTGGTATCTGAGGCCAAACTACTAGGTGCCCTCATTGAGAACCAACTCAAATTCAATTCCCACCTACAACTAAATATTAAAAAAAAAGCACCAAAAACTTGGCATGCTCTACCACCAAACTCACTACCTCACCACTTCCTTCTCTCCTCTATGGTGCCCCACTCCTAACTAATCTACAGTCCTCTATTAAGACATGACTCTCCTCTTGCTATAACAAAATTGCCAAGTTCGCCACCAGCCATAAGTCTTCCACTCACCCCTGTGTATCCCTCCACAAACTAAATTAGTTAGAACTATCCAATCATCTCACCTACACACAACTCACTCTTGCTCACAAACTCATCTTCAACCCCTCCCTCTGTCCCTTCCTCTCCTCTACCTTTAAAATGCACCTCCCAGATAGACTATTGAGATCTAACAACCAAAACCTAATAGAATTGTGTAAACTAACTCGTCCTCCAGGAAAAAAATCTCCTATCCTTTGCCCTTGCACGCCTCGGTAACTCCCTGCCACCATCCATCCGCATCACCACAAATCACTCTTTATTCACATCTAATATCCCTGCGGGAATGGTCCTGCTCCCACCCCACATATTCCCTTCTCCTCTTTACACTGGTAACATCTACTTTACTCCATTCTCTAGTATGTGCTAAGTCATGAGCAGCAAGCTACTTAGAATCTATAAATTGCATTATTTCCTTCAGAAAATATACCTTTAAAATGCAATGTTCTTTAAAATGCAATGCTTTTTTATTTAGTTTATATGCACAATGTTCTTTCTAATGTAATTGTTTTTTTTACTATTCTGCAATATTTGTACTTAATGTAACCTAAAACCATGATTGTAATCTTTGCTTGTATTTGGAGCTTTTCTCCCCAGGACTCCATTGAAAACGGGTTCTTTTTTGGCCCAATGGACTATCCTGGTAAAACAACTACAAATAATTAAATAAAAATAAATAAATAAATAAATTATGGGAGTTACCCTTCCTATTTTTTGCCATATTTTGTTGCATATCCTATTTAGGATGCTACCTGGGTTTTGTTTCTAGGACTAGTCTTGGGTTAACTTCTAGTAGGTACAGCAGCCTCCATGGAGCCATTTACATGGTTGCACAGTGTTTCTGACAGCAATTCAACATAGGCTGCTGTTTTTCTGTAGGTTTTCAGGGGAACTGAATTTTGACAATCCATCACAATAAAATGTTATTTGCCTTGGAATAGTTCCTGTTATTGGTTTTAATGGGATTACAGAGTTGATTTTGATTCTGAAGGAGACAGTTTTATGTTCTGATGGTCTGACCTTACCAGGAAGGCTGAGGCATTGGCAGGATGCAGAGTTCTCCCATATTTGTAAGTTCGAAGTCCAGTTTGTTGGAGCTTCTAGTGCGTGTATTCTCTATTTTGTCAATGGTGTTTGTATTTATGAAGTTCAGGAATCTCTGTAGATTTTATGCCAAGCAGGATTCCCAGTCTATAGAGGGGTAATTAAAGTTTCTCTTGAGTAGGGTGTTAGGCTGGATGATAAATGCCTCCACTTGGTCCACCTATGCAATGTGAGCTTCTTAGGACATGGAGGGTGACCTGTAGCTGTCTAGGATATGGTACATGATTTTGTCTATGGTGATCCACACACGGAGGAACTCCAGGCTGTCATCCTGTTTAGCCACCCTATAGATATGCTTGTTACTGATGAATATTGAGACACCTCCACCTTTAGACTTTGTCTGTGTAGCTACTGGTCAAAAAGTGTGGAAGGCACTGAAACCTTGCACTGCTGGGTTACTCTCTGTCTCTTTAAACCGTGTCTCAGTAACTGCACAGAAGTCTATGTTCCTTAGTGTGAGGAAGGTTTGGAGGGAGTGTAGGTTTTTTGTTTAGGCTGATAGCATTCAACAGTAACATCTTGAGGTTCAGTTGAGTTGATTTTGCTATGTTGGTAGGTTTGTCAATTTGGCATTAATAAAAAAAGGCACTATGAGGGTGGATAATGATTTAGCCAGTATTCAAAAGCCTCGAGGGTAGATGTGCAGACCATCCTTGGTAAAGCACTGTGGTCTCTTAACTGTGCCCTCCCAAGCTGACAAATATTGAGTCCCCTTAGAGTGACACCAGAAAGGCAGCCAGTTGGTGAAATCAATCATTTTTTGCTCATACTGTGGCATCATCCTCAGTGATGGTAACATGCTGCTCGTATCATCCTCAGTGATACATTGTATTATTGTATCATTGTATCATCCTTAGTGATGGTAATATGCTGCTCAATGCACTGTGACATCATCCTCAGTGATACATTGTATCATTGTATCATTCTCAGTGATGGTAATATGCTGCTAAATGCAGGGCTCATACCAGCCTGAGACACATAGTCTAAAAGCTCCATAATGTCTCTCTGCATATAGTCCAGGGAGGTACATCTCAGGTCATTTACACCTACATGGAGTATGATGGAAACATACTGGTACCTGTGATGTAATGACTTGATTGCATGCATGATTTGGTGGATTCTGGCTCCTTATAAGTAGGTAACAGTTATCATCTCCTTGTTCAGCCTGGCTAGAGGGGCATCAGTATTTCTTACAATGGAGTCCCCTGTGAAGAGAGTCCTGGGAAAGATGTTTGCTTGCCTTAAGGGTTTTGTGTTTCGGGCTATACTGAGAGTGACAATATGTGTGGTGTTAGGTGGCATTTTTATGCCTTTGGGCTTGCTGAGATATAGCTTTGATAATGGGTGGTCTAGGCCATCTTTGTTGCTTAGGAAGATTGCTTTTAAGTGCCTCAGCATACGTTAGCCTATGTGTATGTTGTGTACTGTCAGGTGGGTGTTGTGTGTGTGGTTTCAACAACCTGATGTGCACTTGTATGTAAGAGTTTAGCCTCCAGTGTCATTGTTCTCAGATACTGTGTATGCTTCTTAAGTGGCTATCAGTAAACATGAGACAATTGCTACATTGCCTCAAGATGCCCATATCCACCAAGCTGGCTGCAGAGAAGTTAGGAAATTGCATATCCATACTGTCCAGCTTTGATTGGTGAGCTACAAAGGGGGTGGTGTATTGGGTTAGATGGCTATTAAGGGTGCTTTATTGGAGCAGTTTATACCAAACAATATTAAGTTCTACTAACTTTAATGCTTACACAATTCTGAATTCAACTAAATCTGTAGGTATTGTCACATGACTCCCAATAAGCGCACAAGGTACAGTTTTATGAAACATTCTTTCGAGGTGTTCGCTACTGTACAGGGCAATGCTGTCAGAAATGTTGAACATTTATAGCACAAAAAAAAAACAAACAAATGAAACCAGAAAACTAACTAATGAGCCTTCTGGCAAATAAAATGACTACACCAGGAGTCCTTTTGTGTATTTCCCAAATCAGATAGACCAGGGAAACACCTTCTGCCACAACATGAATAAATCCAGTCCTCCTAATGTAAAAATACAGTAAAAGAGACTGACAAGTGCAATGCTACCACGGACCACTTAAACAACTAGCTGGAGATCTCTTACTGAAGGCAATGCTGATTAAATGTTTAAACATGCACTTAATGAATTATCAACTTCCTTAAGAACATAATTGCTTTCCAATTATATATCTTACTCAGTTTTGCTGATTTAAGTGATATACTCTTAATCAGGAGTACATGGTGTCCCACATAGGACTTGATGTCTATAAATGATCAGCTCTTGGTTGATGTACCTGACCAGTTCCTCCTTTGTTTTAAAAGTGCATGTACAAATGATATGCCAGCTGCTAGTCTTAAGCTTGTAATATCTGCCAGGTGTAAGAACTTCAAATTATACCAGTTCTTGTTTCTTCCTGCAGCTTTACAAGACCATGTTTTGATGTATGCTGTGCACATTTGTCTCTGCCAACAAATCTAACACAGTCTATTCCTTTTTGAGACCAAAACAACTGCTTTACTCATATTCACACTTAACCTTATCAGTTGCAGTGTTTTCCATACTCACTCCAGAATTTTCTATCACATCTTCATTTTTATTCTTTGAATTGTTTAGTATCAGCTCCTGCAAGTCTCTTAATATTAGTGTTGTCATTTTATCATGTTGGCCCTGAGCTTCACCCTGACTTTAAGTAGTCAGAATGGTGCACTATTATACAATTAGCACCATGTCTCACAATTACCTCAACTCCGTTCTATCCAGTGATGACTCCCAAGTCCTTTTTAGTTATACAGACAGCTCTTTTGTAAAGCATGTATTCTCACAGTTCATACTATTCATTAATGGAACAAATTTGCTTTGTATTTCTTTTCAAATTCCCTCTGAACATTCATCCTTGGTGAATGATCTTTTGATTAATGAATTACTGAGAGATGTTCTCCTACTGTGAAGCTGATGGTAGTCCCTTCTAGATGAGGTAGTCTGATAATTAGAACAGAAGGAAAATTTGCACTTTGACTGGACCCAAGCTGATGTGAGCTGTAGCCGTAGATAGTGCAATGTCTTGCTGTCAGTCAGTCTAGTGCTGTTTCCCAGTCACACACATCACTTATTCTCACTTTTAACATTATTTTTGTAATAATCTGATTGTGTCTGTCTAGGATGCTATTACTCCGAGGACTATATGCAGCCATGCTAGTAGTCCCAATGAGAAAGTTATCTGCAGTATCTGTAAATAAATCATTACTAAACTATTTTCTTTTGTCATTAAATAGCTTCTAACATGTATAGTGTTTACTTCCTATAATGAATAGTTTTCTTTACATTCTATGATGGCTGTGGCTCATTAAAGAGCTTCTAACGTGTATAGTGTTTACTTCCTGCAATGAATAGTTTTCTTTGCAATCTATGATGGCTCCGGCTCATTAAATAGCTTCTAACATGTATAGTGTTTACTTCCTGCAAGGAATAGTTTTCTTTGCATTCTATGATGGCTCTGGCTCATTAAATAGCTTCTAACATGTATAGTGTTTACTTCCTGCAATTAATAGTTTTCTTTGCATTCTATCATGACTATGGCTCATTAAATAACTTCTAACATATATAGTGTTTACTTCCTGCAATGAATAGTTTTCTTTGCATTCTATGATGGCTCTGGCTCATTCAATAGCTTCTAACATGTGTAGTGTTTACTTATTGCAATGAATACTTTTCTTTGCATTTTATGATGGCTCTGGCTCATTAAATAGCTTCTAACATGTATAGTGTTTACTTCCGGCAATGAATAGTTTTCTTTGCATTCTATGATGGCTCTGGCTCATTAAATAGCTTCTAACATGTATAGTGTTCACTTCCTGCAATGAATAGTTTTCTTTGCATTCTATGATGGCTCTGGCTCATTAAATAGCTTCTAACATGTATAGTGTTCACTTCCTGCAATGAATAGTTTTCTTTGCATTCTATGATGGCTCTGGCTCATTCAATAGCTTCTAACATGTGTAGTGTTCACTTCCTGCAATGAATAGTTTTCTTTGCATTCTATGATGGCTCTGGCTCATTAAAGAGTTCTAACATGTATAGGGTTTACTTCCTGCAATGAATAGTTTTCTTTGCATTGTATGATGGTTGTGGCTCATTAAATAGCTTCTAACATGTATAGTGTTTACTTCCTGCAATGAATAGTTTTCTTTGTATTCTATGATGGCTCCGGCTCATTAAATAACTTCTAACATGTATAGTGTTTACTTCCTGCAATGAATAGTTTTCTTTGCATTGTATGATGGTTGTGGCTCATTAAATAGCTTCTAACATGTATAGTGTTTACTTCCGGCAATGAATAGTTTTCTTTGCATTCTATAATGGCTGAGGCTCATTAAAGAGTTCTAACATGTATAGGGTTTACTTCCTGCAATGAATAGTTTTCTTTGCATTGTATGATGGTTGTGGCTCATTAAATAACTTCTAACATGTATAGTGTTTACTTCCTGCAATGAATAGTTTTCTTTGTATTCTATGATGGCTCCGGCTCATTAAATAGCTTCTAACATGTATAGTGTTCACTTCCTGCAATGAATAGTTTTCTTTGCATTCTATGATGGCTCTGGCTCATTAAATAGCTTCTAACATGTATAGTGTTCACTTCCTGCAATGAATAGTTTTCTTTGCATTCTATAATGGCTGTGGCTCATTAAATAGCTTCTAACATGTATAGTGTTTACTTCCTGCAATGTATAGTTTTCGTTGCATTCTATGATGGCTGTGGCTCATTATATAGCTACTAACATGTATAGTGTTTACTTCCTGCAAGGAATACTTTTCTTTGCATTCTATGATGGCTGTGTCAAGATCAGTGACATGGAGGTCCCTTGTGACAAGTTAAAATTCATGTAAGTGCATTACAACTGTCTCACTGTATTCTGAGGCCAGGGACAAGTTTTATTTTATTTTATTTTTATTTAACATTTGTTAACCGGGAAAGTCCGACTTGGAACAAAGCCACTTTTCAGTGGATGCCTCGGGAGAAATGCTCCAGATGCATGTGTTTGTAACTAACGATATGTTTGGGTTTAGACCTATTTGTCTAGCAGATCTCAAACTAGTAAGCAGCCTGTTCTGGCAAATATCACAATTTTTAGTAAACTGCTTCAAGAAGGAAATACACTGAAGATTTTTACTTCCTGCCACTCCAGTGTTGTCGAGGAATAAAGGCCCTGACTATGGCCCATCTGACCTGGGTTCAATTTTCAGCTCAGATGACTGATGGAGTGGCAGGGAAGGATTGGGTGTGCCTATCCCACATGGGAGGACTCTCATTGATAGGCTGCCTAAGGAGGGGTGTGGTTCAAGAGGGCATTTACCTTTGGATGTAAAAACAACAAGTGTGGTGGGTGAAGAAAGGGAAGAGGCTAGGTCATTAAAAAATCCTCCTGGATGGATGCAAAGATGAGTTGAGCCTCCAGGCCTCCCTCTGAGTACACAATTGGCCTCAGCCCAAAAAAAATAAAAAAAGGACTAAATCTGGGAGTGGTGGTTGAAAAGTAGCTGGTAGACCTGCTGTGGATGTTCAGTACTGGTAGCTGGGCTGGTAACAATTAGGTCCAAGGGGACAAAAACATTAAAAAAAATTCTTATTTGCTGAACTACTGGCTAAATAGAAGGTATAGGTTCTTTAAAAATTTCTGTTTTTTCCTATATAGTTATGTTCCCTTGAAACAGTTAAGTCCTCATCTTAATTTTAATTTATTTGTTTATTTTATTTTTTTGATTGGGAAAGTCTGGCTGGGTAAATAACCTCTTTTTGGACAAGGCACATGGAGGAAAAGCTCCAGCACTTAATATACATAATTTTCAATAACACATAAATTACAGTGAAAATAAAAATAACATATATATAAATCAATGCATCAAATATGGTTACCATGTGCAGATCAGTTTCTTTATGTACAATATTGAATCACTAATATCCAGAGGAGGTGAAGTCACGAGACAGTGGTTGTTTATGTATCCATGCTTTGCAATTTCCATATGGAGAACTGTTCCTAACATTTTCTCAGGTATCTCGGGTGAAGCCATTTTTCTATTGATTTTGCTTCTCCCATCCTTGGTAATATTTTTAGCCTTTTAGTAGACTGAGTTTACTCCTAGGCGCCATCTTTAAACTCGCCCGTTCTGGCTGTTGTGCATCCTCGGCTGTGAGTGTGTATCCTCTGTAAGTAGAGATTGCGTTTCAGTGAGTTAATGCATATTTTGTTAGATTGCCTCTGAACTCCGTTGACTATCACATTCCTTCTGTGTTATATTGTTTTGCCTTGTCCTGCTGTCGACAGACGAGTCTCCTGCCTGTATTCTTTAACTAGTTTTGTCTCGTCCTGTTGTCGGCAAACAAGTATATTGCATTCCACAGTTTACATAGTTGCTTCCACTGTTTTTACTGTAAGATGAAGGTTATGTGTAATTACTGACTTTCTGTTAGCGACTTTAATATTGAAAGCTGCTATGTGTAATCACTAACTCTTTGATAGCGTCTGCCTCCCCAGCTATGTGCTATCTCATTTGCTTAGTTTTTTCTTCTCCCACTATCACGAAGACTGCAATGACTTCCTTATAATTTAGCGACTGCACTGTCAGTTAATCGCTAGCTTTATTTTTCTTAATCTGTTTTACCAAGGCTGTAAATATAGCTTGTTAATGCCTGATTGCAACTGCCTTCCCAGGTAAGCACTATCTAGGTTGGTGCTTATCTTATTCTATATCGAAGGCTGTAAAGATAACTTGTTCATTCTTGATAGCGACTGCCTCTCCAGGCCAGCGCTCTCTTGGTTGGTGCTTATCTGAGCTTATTTTATTCCAATTTAGCGACTGCCCTGTCAGTTAATTGCTAGCTTTATTTTTTAATCTGTTTTACCAAGGCTGTAAATATAACTTGTTAATGCCTGATTGCGACTGCCTTCCCAGGTAAGCGCTATCTTGGTTGGTGCTTATCTTATTTTATATCAAAGGCTGTAAAGATAACTCGTACATTCTTGATAGCGACTGCCTCTCCAGGCCAGCGCTATCTTGGTTGGTGCATATCTGAGCCTATTTTTACTCCAAATTGCTGCAAGATATACTGCTAATAGGTTTGATAGCGTCTGCCTTCCCAGGGAAACGCCATCTTTTAACTTAACTACACATAGCGTTAGCGTCTCAGGCATGTGCTATCTTTCTGCTTTACCAGATAAGGTCTCCATACTGTGTTAGGGGTGCATTTAGTATTCAGTTAACCTCTACTGTAGGTACTAGATTAATGCTGTATCTCTAAATGATAAGTCTTAGATTAGTCGCATGTGCTACTTTTAATTTTCCTTACGACAGCTTTTACAGGCATTTGTGCTTCCATCCACGTGTTCTGTGAATTGCTGCTGTGAGGCACAGTGTATCTGTCCTTGTCCTGCCCTTATGTCTATTCTACTAGAAGAATCTGAAATGTATATGACATATTTAGTTGTAGCAAAGTAGTTTGCCTATGTTGTGCTCTGCTTTTTCTTTATGTATACTGCATTCCACATATTGTTTTTGTATGCTACCTATGTGCTCTGATATTTTGCTGCTGCATGTTTTTTTCCATATCCCTCCTGCTAATAACTGTAGCTCTGTGCAATGTTATAGTCCTACCCACCAGCTACCTCCTTATTTTAAGCATTAACAAAATATAAAGTGTAAATTGGCCTGCTACTAATGAACATTGTTTCTTTCTGTCCTCCAGCTTTCTTGCCCTGAATCCTTCCACCCTGTGTCAATTGCCTGGGTGGATGCTGGACCTCCTAAGCTGAACTCCCTATTGCCAAAGCAATACTCCCTGCTGCTTCAACTCCCTCTTGAGAAAAGGTGTACCTAGAGACTCTAAACCAGACCTCAAGAAAGTATGTACATCTGCTAAACCAGAACTACTCTGCTAACTGTAATTAATACATTCCCTGTCAGGACTGCCAGCAGCCTAACCCCTCATCTCTTTTCCCCTGTCCTCCATACCTTACTCAGCTTTCTGTTCTGCTGCCCTCCCCTTCCACCTATCTTATCAGCCTAGTATGCCCTGGTGAGCCTTTGCATTGTGCATAGTCCACTTCAGGGCCCCCCCTTTTCCTTGAATTGAGACTGAATTCTTCTTAAAGCTCTCCATTGATTCAGAAATTTAAAACTACATTTAAATCAAAGCTAACAAACTTATTTTAAAGACTGTCTCCTTCTGCTTCACAGCACACACATCTCTGTCCCTCTCTTTTCACCTAATACCTTAGGCCACTCTACCAACTTAGCTAGGCCACCTCCACCTACCCTTCTATTACTTACACTTTATAAACACTGCTCTACTGATAGTTTCTCGTACCATTTCTGCTCTCTGGGCATACCCGCTCCGTTCGCCCTGCGGGCTCACTCCGCTCCCCTACCCTGCCCCCAATTCCCACCCGCCCCCAGTACATCTACATTTATTCCTCCTAATACCACACCCACTTCCACACTACTCCAATCAGTATCCCTCTTCCAAAACACATCCCATTTTTTTCCCGCCAAAATCTACTTACAGTCAACTCCCCATCATTATCCTACAAAACCAGTCCCATTATTTTCCCACACCCAAACCACACCCCCTCAAATCTAATACAACTCCCCATACACTACTACCTAGATTACATCTAGTTCCTACATACATACTTTCTCCTATATACCTTACTTCTCTAGTTTAATACTACTACTCTATTAAACTCTTTCCCATCATGCTCTCTATACACTCCTTCCTCTTCCTTTCACTATTACTACTCCTTACCTTATCCTCTTCCTACCATCTTTCCCAACCCACAATTTCCATCCACTTCCAGCACTTTCACATAACTAATTCTCACAACTCACCTTTTTCACACTCATACCCTCTTATCTCCCCCCATTTATACCCCACAGATAACCTCCTTCTTTTTCGACACAAACTTATCTACTACCACGCTAACTCTATCACCATAACTACTAGCAAAACCCTCCAATTCACAAAAGAACCCAATCTCATCACCTTGCTAACTACTCACCTAAACTATTCCATACTACATCTGATTAGCACTCTCATATCTGAAGACATCCATCCTAATCCAGGCCCCACCACTACATCCACCATAAATAAATCTCTATTATTCACTTCCTTAAACTCCCAAAGTGTAGTAAACAAAGTCCCAAACCTTCATGCTTGGCTCGCACACAATAAACCTGACATCCTCACTATTTCTGAAACCTGGCTAAAACCATACATTAAAGATTCTGAAATAGTCCCTCCAAACTACTCCATAATAAGAAAAGACAGAGCACACAAAAAAGGTGGAGGAGTAGCCCTTCTATATTCTTCCTCCCTAGTAGTCTCTCCCTACAACAAACCTATCCCACACTTTAACAACGCTGAACTTCTCCTTACCCTACTACAAATCAATGATCACAAATACATATGCATAGCTTCCCTTTATATCCCTCCAGGAGATAATATCTCCACTCTCGAACTTATCCTTTCCTGGCTATCCAGTAACATTAGTAATGAAACCATAATCCTAGGAGATGTAAACATTAACTCGGCCCATATCCAGTCTCCTTCAAACCCCATTAACATCAATCTCTACAATTTCTCACAACTCATCACTTTGGTAACTCACCCAGCCAAAACCCCCTCCAATGGGAGTATATTGGACTGGATTCTAGTCTCCCATCCTCACTATTTCACCAACAGTGGCACTCTTCCCGACCCACTTGGTGACCACATACCCACCTTTACCCACCGGCTTCCCACTATCCTTCAACGAACCCATAACTATATTACTATCCATGACCAAAAAAACTTCAACCCAACAACCTTTTCTAGCTCACTACAAGCAATTAATTGGAATTGTTTAAAAACACTACCTCTAGACAATGCAGTCTCATACTTCAACTCAACATTCTTGAAATTACTAGACTCCCAAGCTCCCTTACGGACAAAGAGAATAAAAACTAAATCAGCCCCATGGCTCTCCAAAACTACTCTCACTACCATGAGACAGAGAGAGACAAAGTCTGGGCACACTACCAAAAACATAAGACAACTTCACTCCTTAACGAATATAAAATGCTCCGAAATAAGGTAAAAAAACTCATTACTTATGATCGTAAAAACTATTTCTCTACACTCCAAAACCATAACAAAAACAACCCTCAAAAATTCTGGAAAGGGATCTCTACTCTCCTCCACCCCAGCAAACCAGATACTCCTACTCCAGACCCAAATTCTACAGAACTTGATTTAGCCACCCAATTTAATTCTTTCTTTATTGACTCTATTTCCAAATTGACCTCCTCGTTCTCCAACTCCTCCCTATCATCCAATACCCCCTCACCCACCCCCACTGTCTCTACTTCTTCACCCTACTCCCCACCCACTAACTCCACTACCCCCTCTTCTACACATATTCTATCCTCATCACCACCATCCAATCCCCCCCTGACTGCACTCACTTCTCTCTAAACCCCATACCTACATCTACTATTAGGAAACTCCTTCAGAGATTGAAACCATGTACCAATGCTCCTGACAATATCCCTTCTTACTTTCTCAGTATAGCTGCTGAAACACTTGCCTACCCCATTAGCATCTTAATTAACCGCTCCCTACAAGAATGCACAGTTCCCCAAATTTGGAAACAAGCCTTTATTATACCACTACACAAAGGTGGTAACAATAATAACATTACTAATTTCCGTCCCATAGCCATCCTATCCCCCATTTCAAAAATCCTTGAAAAATGTGTGCAACTTCAACTCCTACCCCATCTCATAGACAACAATCTTATAGCTCCCACACAGCACGGTTTCAGACCCAATCATAGCACTATGACTGCCCTCCTCTCCTTCCTTGAAATTGTAAACAAAGCCCGTGACTCAGGACAAATTGTTTCCACTTTACTCCTTGACCTTTCCAAAGCCTTCGATACCATCTCACATAGCCTGCTCTTAACTAAACTCTCCCAACTCTACCTATCCTCCTCCTCTTTGAACTGGTTCTCTAGTTATCTATCTAACAGACATCAAGCTGTAAAATGGAAAAAAGCCACTTCCTCTTTCCTTAGTACCCCTACAGGAGTTCCTCAAGGCTCCATACTGGGTCCTATTCTCTTCAACATCTTTATTAACGACTTCCACAAGTCAATCCCTTTCTCTAGCATCATCCAATATGCAGATGATTCAACTATCATCTGCTCTGCCTCTTCCATCACTACACTACAAAAACTTACTCAAGATGCCTTCTCTTCCACAGAGCAATGGATGCTAAGCAATCATCTAGCTCTTAATGCTACCAAGACCAAACTATTGTTATTCACTCCTTCCAAAGTCACTCCTCCCGACATGAATACATTCTTAATTACTAGCCAAAACAACTCACCTCTTGAAATAGTGTCAGAGACCAAACTACTTGGGGTCCAAATCGACAACCAACTTAAATTTAACTCCCACCTGCAAACAAACATCAAAAAAACACATCAGAAACTTGGCATGCTTTATAGACAGAATGCCTACCTCACATCCACCACCAAAATCACTCTCTCTACTTCCTTCCTTATCCCCTCCCTTCTCTATGGTGCCCCTTTACTAACTAATATTCAGTCTTTGTTAAAAAAACAGCTTACCTCCTGCTATAACAAGATTGCAAAATTTGCCACCAGCCATAGGTCTTCCGCTCATCGCTGTCTCTCCCTCCATAAACTAAAATGGCTAGAACTTCCTAATCAACTATCTTACACTCAACTAACTCTAGCCCATAAGCTTATTCTAAACCCCTCCCTCTGTCCCTCCCTTTCCTCTGCTTTTAAAATGCACCTACCTAACAGAGTTCTAAGGTCCAATAATCAAAATCTGCTAGAAGTGCATAAACCTACTCATCCCCCAGGCAAAAACCTTCTTTCCTTCAGCCTCACTCGCCTCTGGAACTCCCTTCCACCAAACATCCGCACCACCTCTAACCACTCTACCTTCAAAAATTCTCTTTTCCTACACCTAGCATCACAGTGGGAATGCTCTTGCTCCCACCCCACATAACTAACTCTACTTAGCAACACAGTGGGAATGCTCTTGCTCCCACCCCACAAAACTAACTCTACTTAAACTCCTTCTATATCATATCCTACTTTATTTAGCTACTATGCTTGTTCTCTAATCTGTATTAATGTTTCATTTCTTTTTTCTATTATTAGCATGTGTTCTCTCATTGTATTAACTGTTATATAGCTTTTCTATATCTGATTAGTTTTACTTTTATTCTGCCTACATTGTATTAATAACTCTCTGTACCTAGATTGTCACTGCCAAATGTTGAATGTATATTTTGTTTGTTTTTTGTTCTGTTTTGGAGCTTTTCTCCCCAGGACTCCATTGAAAATGGGTTCTTTATTGGCCCAATGGACTATCCTGGTAAACCAACTGCAATAAATAAATAAATAAATAAATAAATAAATATTCACCTTCAGTATCTGATCCATTTCAGTCTAACTCAGTTCACTGTACCTGTACATCAGTCACAGCTAATCCAAAGGACATAAGAATCTATACATCAAATGTTATTTTGAACAAAGTTGTGCTGCATTCGTCTACATTTTCACATATTTCATTTTTCTCCATCATCTTTGCTTGTTCACCTTGATTTGGACAGTTTTTACCCAGTAATGTTGACATACAGCATGTTTGGACCTTCTACCTTACTAATGTAGTGGATTTGTGTCTGACAATGGCAGTTTTGTCTGACTGCCTTGTATGGCTAACCTTCTACATTTCTGTCTTTTTAATTTCTTCAAATATTTTGGGTTTC
The DNA here is from genome assembly GCF_019279795.1 of Protopterus annectens. NCBI lineage: Eukaryota > Metazoa > Chordata > Ceratodontiformes > Protopteridae > Protopterus > Protopterus annectens. The sequence continues at coordinate 705,551,375 of NC_056751.1, read as the reverse complement.
CAATACTATGACGGGAATGGATCCCATTCCTAAATCAAAGTACGATTAAAGTTTAGGAAATTAGTATCGTTTCAATCTTTGATGTCAGCCAAAAGTGCTCTTTGCAGCACCCAAAATGTGCACTGTAATGACTCCTTCTGCAGTTCGTATGGGGTTACATAGATTGGTAGCATATCTAAATATGATTGTAGATTCCTTTTTATAAGACCCGTTGCTCCTACTACTATTGGACCTGTTTGGGTATCTTTCTTTCACATTGCTCTTGTTTCTGCCTGCAAATCCTGATAATTTATGACTTTGTGTCTCTCTGTATGCAAGACACTATAGTCACTGGGTGAGGTGATTTCAATGATCAATGCTACCTTTGTCTTCTTTTCTTGGACCACTATATCCAGTTTTCTAGCATCTGTCTTTTGAACTGTTGGTAATGGATGATCCCATGTGATGTAAACTTCTTCATTTTCTGTGATGCTTTGTGGCTCATGTTTCCAGTGTTTTCAGCCACTTCAGTACCATAATGTGCGCACAATCGCCAGTGGAACAGTCTTGCCACATCATTATACCTTTCAGTATACAATCCTTCTGCCATTAGTATGTTGCAACCAGCAATGAGGTGTGTAACTGTTTCCAATTTGGTTTTACCAAACCTACATTTGTCTGTTTCTCCCACATGTTCATTGGACTTTGTAAACCAACATGTGTACAAACCACTATCTTGGGCCGCTAATATTAACCTTTCATTTCTTGGTTTGAATTCACCTCTCCTTAACCATTCCTGCATTCATTCCAGATCAACATGAGGTTCTTCCAGAAGTTTTCTATACTTGCAACTATATTTATGCTTTTTCCACATTTCTTGCCTTCTCATCTGGTCCTTTACCTTATATTCTTTCTTTTGTTTTTTTGGCACATTCAGTTGCTCCCTGATTTTTATCTACTTCTAGTTTGATTTCCATTCCTGCTTGATGTTGATATGCTTCTGCTAAATTAAGCAGAGAAGTCATCTTAGATGTATTCTCCTCATGTTTCAAAACTTTCATTACATTTGGGTCTTGTGAGGTCAGCAGATATGTGTGGAGTCTCACAATTGGAGATCTATACATGTAATCAGTTTCAAGGAGGCCCAGCCCTCCTTCGGAACAGGGAATATATGATTTTTGTAAATCATTTGGTGAGCATGAAGCATCCTTCTTGTTTTCCTATCTAATCTATCCAACACGTTTTGGGACCAATCAATCACTCCAAAACTGTAAGTTAGGACAGGAAGAGCAAACTGGTTTATAGCTTGAATTTTGTTCCTAGATGTCAACGCTGTTTTCAGAATTAATTTAAGTCTTCTAAAGTATTCCTTACTAAGTTTTATTCACATTTGTTCTTATTTTATTGTTGATCCTTCATCAATTCTCAAATGTTTATACATTCCCTCTTGCTCAAGTTATTTTATATCACATTCCTGGTGCTGCAGTTTTCCTGCTTTAAAGTTGCTTTTGCACACTTATCAAGACCAAATGACATTCTTATATCATCTGAAAAAGTTTTGACAACCTGCAGCTGTGCTTTCAGTTCCTCATCTGATGGGCTATACAGTTGTAAATCATTGACAAAGAGAAGAAGAGAAGCCTTTAGACGTTATTGTTTTTAGGAGCCAAATTGTAGCCATGGCCTAAGCTGTTAAGCAAACAGCTTAATAGGTTAATGGCAAGACAGAATAGCAGTGGTAACAGGGATTCACCCTGGAATATCCCCCTTTGAATTTTTATCCCTGGGATAATAATCTGTCCTTTATCATTGCTTAATTGAAAAGTGATCTGCCACTGTTTCATGGTCACTGTAATGTAATCAATTAGTGTAGGGTATATCTTATACATTTTTAAGCACTCTTTTATCCATGAATGTAGGTTACTATCAAATGCTTTTTTTATAGTCAATCTATGCCATACTTAAATTCTTCACCTTTTTACAGTTCTCCACTATGACTTTATTTAACAGCAAATGATCCTTTGTTCCATATGATTTTCTTTTATTGCCCGTTTGTTCTTCTGCCATAATTGAGTTTTCTTCTAAATGACTATAAACCCTGTCAGCATCAGTTCCCATGTATAGTTTATATGTCTTCGGAAGGCAACTTATTGGTCTATAATAAGGGGATCTTGGTCTTCACCCCGGGATCACTTCTGTGGCTCTGCTCGACAGGGGCACAGGAAAATAATTTTCTTGGGTGGCGAAAGCCAGGGTACATTTTTTGGCTAGGCTTGTATAGGCGATAGCCTAGTACCTACCTATGAACCTATAATTTTTAGGGTCGCTTGCAGGGTCACTCAAGTAGAAGCATTGTTTTGCCTGTTGTTAGGCAGGTTGGTGTCTGTTCAGGGTGCGCATATAAATAGTTCTTATTCATGGCTAAATCCTCAAGCAAAGATGTTAATACTTTTAACCAGAAGTTAGGTACTGCATCTGGGACTGATCTTTTCAAATTAGAGGCTTTTCTTAGCTTTGTTTCAATCTTTCTGGCTGTTACTTCATCCCATTTCATACCCTGTACCTTTAAATTTCTTATTCTTTCTTTTACTTCTTTTATCAATTTAGCATCTTTGTTGTGCTCCACAGGATCTTCAATGATACTTTTCCAAAATGTATTTATTTCTTCTTTTTTTTGGCAGTCTTTCAGTTTTTTGGGTCATCACTAAATTGCCTATTTCTATTTTGTACTTTTCCTTTATAAGCTGCGGTGGTACAGCAGTAGCGTTGTTGCCTCACAGCAAGAGGTTCTGCTGTTTGAGTCTCGGCTGGAGTGCCTTCTGTGTGGAGTCTGCATGTCCTCTCCATGGTCGACTGGCGTCTGAAAGACATGCACAAATGGGTGTGTCTTCGCTGAAGGTTGGGCGTCAGGCTGGCAATTCGGCACCATAAAAATCTACTGCCAATCATTAGCGGACCAGAGTTCCGCTGTGGCGACCCCTAATCGGAAAAGACAAACAAACTTTTCCTTTATATTTATCTGTGTATCTTGTAAGTTTTTCCACCTGTGCTGAAATGTTTTAGTTTGTTATTTGTGATAGTGCATGATAGATCCTGGTTTGTTCTAATACTACACATTGTTTTAATCACATCTATCTTTCTTAGCATTTTTGTTGATCTGTTCCCTCTTCTATAGTCTTCTAACAGTAACAGTTGTTGTCTTAACTGCTTTATAGTTTTCTCTATTTGATACTTCCATGATGGTATTTGATTTCTCCCCTTCCTTTCCCTCACTACCCTGTGTTCTTGTGGTAGAACTTTATCGGTTATTAATTTAGCTGCACAGTAATATATCCTGTTTACTTCTGTTATATCACATGGATCTCTATGGACAGTCCTCATTACTGCATTCACTTGTTTTATCAGAGTTCTGACTTTTTGGGTTTTATTAACCTTCTGCAGTCTATTTCTTTCATTGATCTTGATATATCTATCCACATCTATTAAATCAAGCAACTCTTCTCTTATCTCATTTTCTTCCAAACTGAGGGCACATCCCTTGTTTTCCATTTCCTGCAGGCATTCTACAGAAGGTTCTATAACATCTTCCTGTGGCACATTCTCTTCAGTTTCATCCTGTGCCATCCATTGCTCTGTCATATGGGAACTCACTGGCCTATCACTCCACAACACTGACTGCATCAGAGTTTCCACAGTTTCCTTTTCCTTCCCTTGCTGTCCAGCTTCAAGTGAACATTTATACTGGTTTCCTGTGGAAGGCTCCAAATTATCTTCATATGGCACCTGACAAATTGCTTCCTGTTCCACTGGTTTCCCCTTAATTTGGATGTCCATCACTCTATCCTTTTGTGGCGCTTTCTGAATTAGATTTTCTGCACTGAATCCTTCACTTTGGAGGTACTCCACAACCTCCGTTTCTATTTTTTTAATTTCTCCATTACTAATCTTCTTTTCTACGTTTCCTCTTTATCTTCTTATGTTTTGTATTGTAATGTTTTCCATGTCTGATTTCCTTTGCCTTTATTTCTCTTCAAATATCTCTGGTGCAGCTCTTTTTGTATTGGTTAGTTTTGCTTTCTCCTTTGGATAAGTATTGCACCATATTAAATCTCTTTTTCTTTCCCATGTCCACATTTCTTCTTCAGATGTCTCCTGATCTTCCTGTTTGTCCCTACTGACTCCATCATGCTGTGATGTAACCGGTGTTAGACCTTCTGCATCAAATCCTTCACTTCGCAGGCACTCCATAGGTTCACCTTCTATTTTTTAACTTCTACTTTACTAATCTTCTTTTCTACATTCCATCTTTGTGATATTATTTTTCTTATTGCGAAATTTTCCATGTCCAGATGCCTTTGCCTGTATTTCTCTTCGAATATCTTTGGGGCTGCCTTCTTTACATTGATTAATTTGGCTTTCTCCTTTGCATAACTATTGCACCGTATCAAATCTCTCTTTCTTTCCCATGTCCATATTTCTTTTTTATAGTTTTCAAATATCTCTTGGTTTTGTTGTTTATATTTTCACACTTCCTCAGATGCTTCTTTTTCCAAGCAGATCAAGGTTTCTTAATCTATATACTGTTTTTCACAAATCTGTTGTATTAATGAACACAAATTTTCATTTGAAGCTTCTGACAGTTTTTCTTGTGGAATTATTTTTCTCTCCTCTTTCTCTCTTAATCATTTTGTATATCTTGTATCTGAAAATTCTGGACTTTTTGCATAATAGTAACAATACATAAATTTCTTCCTTATGCTCAATAGTCCACTTTATCATCTTTATGGCTCTTCTTTGGCCTATCAGTTTTTGTGATTTTTGTGGACTGCTACTTCCTTCTACAACAGGTGGGCCATCCTCCCCCTAGGCCTGGCCTAACCCCGGCCTGGCCCCATTGTAGTAATGTTTCCATATTTTGAGGATTCTACACTGTCATTTTTCCAGTCCTGGCAATAGTGCGCCTACCAGGATTGGGTACTACTTGTGCACCCAGCTATCTTTTTTTGTTTTTTGACCTACTTATGTCTGTGATATATGCTATATAAATACAGTCTATATATCAATGTAGCCTTGGTGAGATTTTGTGAAAACAGGGTCCACCTCGTGAAGGTACTCACCAAGACTTGAGGATGAATTCAATTTCAGCACTACTACTCTCCTTTGCTTGCTGACTTTTCATCTCTCCATTTGGATTCTCTGTAGGACATGCTGTGTCTTGAATTATGTTAATATTAATTTTTGTACCTCACATCATACCTCACAACTGTCCAGATGTTTGCAGAATGTCCAGATTTTTGCCTCATATTTTTAGTTTGTTTCTCATAAAATTTGTGGCTTTCTGCCAGATCATTGAAGACTGAAGTCATTAAATAATGACAGGCATTTGAGTTTCAGACTTCATATCCTTCAGAAAATACATGCCAGTTCAAAACCTATCACTCTATCAACTTTATTTGTGTATAAGAGCAATGTTTAAAAATTGTCCCTATTTTTGGTCCTTTGTCCCCCCCATTCTTTTTGGCTTTGTCTAGATTTCTTATGCCAAGAGGTAGAGAGGCATGTACTTTAGGGCTAGTGTCACTGAAATGAAGTTAAGTTCAGTATAAGCTGTCAGTGCTATTTGTCTATATTTCACATTTAAAGATGCAGTAACTTGCAGCTTAAAAGGAAGTACTGAATCAAAGGTACCAAATTCTATCTCTGCTCAAAATCAGTTGTGCTTTATACTACAGAAGCTGCGCTGTCTCTAGTAATCTGATCAAAATTAGAGAATGCTTTGAAAGCATCACCTGTTACAGTGAGAGAATGGTGCAAATCAATAAAGTTTTCAAGATTAAAAGAAACTTTTTCTTTTAAAGTGAAACTTCAGTTCACTCAGGTGACTCCGGTATGAGGTTATAAAGCAAGACTGTCATAACTATACACAGCCATGTCACTGCTGAAAGCTGAGCACAAAAGTGAATGGAAAAAAACTATGACAGACTTGACATACATCACTATAAAATATTTTATTTCTGACAACCTCAGTATAAGCTGAAGATTTTACCAATCTCTTAGGATGTCACTCCTGAAAATAAGAAATGTATTAATGCGAACAACCTGTTGAAAAATCTGAGACAAATCATACCTTTTACACTACCCCAGTAGTAACATCTGGGAAATTAAAATCCATATGTGATATTTGATCACATATTTCAATAAACAGCCAACTGCGTATTTTACAAATTCAGTAAAACCTGATTCATCCCCATTGCACATAAATACCAATTTATAAATAAATCAAGTATAAAAGTGACATTATCTTGATAAACTTTTCTGCTATAAATGTACTACTATTTAAATAACTGCACCAATGTATTTGCATACAAGGGGAGAAAAGAACGGGACTCTTACATATATCCCTATAAATTGCCTTTTTATTGCCTAGGGTTCATGGGTTCATAGGTAGGTACTAGGCTATCGGCTCAAGGGCCTATGTAAGCCTAGCCAACAAGGTTCCCTGGCTTATGCCACCCAAGAAAGTGATTGTCATGTGCCACTGTCATGCAGAGACACAGAAGTAATCCCAGGGGTGTATTTCCTGTTTCCCTCCACTCATCAAGATTTTTCTTGAAGAGTGCTAATGAAGAACTTTGCTTGACATAGATGGGTAGCCTATTCCAGAGTATGGGAAGTCTCTGGGACAGGAATCTTTCCCTCCAGCATGTCCTGTTTATTGTGGTGACAAGGTTTAGGTCCCTAGAGCGTGTAGCTCAGAGTGATTGGGATTTCTTTAGGTGTAGCATGTCTGACAGCTCTGGGTTTGACATAGCTTTATATGTTAGGTAGGGATCACCTCGAAGTAGGCGATATGCTACGGAGTAAAGCTGGAGTTTTTTGAGGCGGTCAGTATAGGGCATTTGTTTGACGCCAGTAATCCTCTTTGTGAGGTACTTCTGTGGCCTTTCCAGCTGCTGCAGATGTCTTGTGAGGTACATTCCAAAAGGGGTGTTGTACTCTATAATGGGTCTAATGAGTGTCGAGTAGAGGGGAACAATTACCTCTTTTTTCCTGGATGAGAACGCTTTTATGATGAGGTTTGCCATGTAGAAGGACTTCCTGAGTACTGTGAAGATGTGACTATAAAAGGAGAGACTACTATCCACCTGGGTCCCAAGGTCTCTTATCACGTATTCGGTGTTAAGTAGATTGCTGCCTATGTGGTAGTTTATAGGTACAGAGTTTTTACCAAAGGGGATGACACTGCACTTTTTGGCACTGAGCTTGAGGCCATGGCTCTGACACTAGGTATCTGTCTCAGCGAGGCCCTTCTGTAGGATGTCCACATCATTTGGGGACTTGACTATGGCTCCTAGTTTGCAGTCATCTGTGAACTTCATTAGCCAGAGGCCTTCTGTGTTAGCCTGTACTTCAGAGAAGTAGATACTAAACAGGAGAGGACCCAGGATGGAGTCTGCAACTTTTACAGTGTGGGTTCTGTCAGTCAGCCAGCTGGCAATCCATCTTGTGATGTAGGGATTTATACCTAGTTTAATGAGTTTAGCTATAATTCCAGAATGGGGGATGGTGTTGAAAGCCTTGGTGAGGTCAAGATAGGCTGTGTGAACCACCTTACCCTCATTTACAACTTTGGTGACTGCCTCAAAGAAGTCGATCAGGTTCAAGAAGCATGATCTGCCTTTCACAAACCTAAACTGGGTGGGATACAGAGTTTGAAGGTTACCAATGTTTTTGTTTATGAGTTCTATGATGATACTTCCTTGGCCTTGCAGACCAGGCTTGTCAGGCTAATAGGTCGATAGTTCACGGGATCAGTGGTGGCTCCCCCTTTGTGGAGTGGGATAACTGTTGCTGTGCGCCATTCAGTGGGCACAAAGCCTGACGAGGCTATTATTGAACATGGTGCTTAAGTGGGAAGCCAGTTTGTTCTGAAGTTCGTGTAAAACGCAGCCTGGGATGTTGCCCGGTCCCATGGATGCAGTGTTTTTGGCTTTAAAGGGTGCAGCTTTTACCTGCGTAGTTGTGATTACAGGAGACTGCATTCTTCAAAGAATAGCAAAGAATACTGTATAGATATGGGCCCTTTAGGGGGTGAGAGGAGAGTAAAGTCAGCACTGAACCTATCTGCCAGGATGTTGGCAATATCAGTTGGTTCTGTAATTTTCATGCCTTTGTGCTGTAACTCAGAGCAGATCTGGGTGTTGCCATCAAGATTCTTGACATAGCTATAGAATGCTTTGTGGTTGTCTTTAGAATCAGTGGTGATTTTGTTTTCATAACTAGCTTTGGAGGATTTTATCAGGGATCACAGCTTCTTACTAAGGTTGACCAGGGAGCTCCTCCACTCATGGGATTTTACACTCTTTTGCAACAGTTTCTTCCTTCTGTTGTACAGTTTATTTATGGCAGGGGACTACCAGATAGGCTTCCTTTTTTTGGAGGATACCGTCTTGGTTCTGTTTGGGATAGCACGATCCATGCACTCGTGTAAGTGCTTATAGAGTGCATTTGTGTAGGATTCAGCAGTTGTAACTATATTATCCATCTGCATGGGTGTCATGAGGTTCACCACTTCTGTCTTAAGAAGCATGAAGTTGGCTTTGAAGAAATTTTTTACTGTGGTTTCTTAATGGGGGTGGGATGTGGATATCAAGGGTGATTAGCTTATGGTCAGATCGGACCAATGAGGAGTTGACTTCAGGTGTGGAACATCGGTCACTCATGTTGGTAATGACTAGGTCTAGGATATTGTTGCCCCTGGTGCGGGTGTGGATAAGTTGATCCAGGGTATTGGAGTTTATGATTTCCAGAAAGCGCTGAGCTATGGAGTTGGTACACGAGTAGTTTTCCCAGTTAATGGTGGGGTAGTTGAAGTCATCCATTATTAGGGTGTTTGGTTGAACCCTAATATTTTACAGTACATCAAGAAAAGAGGAGTGGGAATCCTGGGGCATGGTGGGGGATCTGTAGCAAGCTACAATTTTGATTGCAGTTTTGCCAAGAGTTAGTTGCACTTGGATAACCTCGGATGCATTGTGCTGAGCAACTAGCCTGGAGGTGTGGATATCCTTAATGAATATGGACACACCTCCGCCTTTGGTGTTTCGGTCCAGGTTACATGGCTGAAAAGTGTGGTATGAGTTATAGCCTGGTAGTGCAGGGGTGCTCTCTGGAGCCTTGAACCAGGTCTCAGTCATTGCACAGATATCGATGTTCTCCATTTTAAGGAGTGCCTCGAGTGAGTGCATTTTGAGATTTAGATTTCTAGCATTGAGTAGCAAGTCCTTCAGTTTTTGTTTGCCTGTTCCTGTTATGGTGGTGAATTTGTTATTTGAACTTTGCCTAAAAAAGGCACTATAGGGGCAGCGAGAGCCTTAGCCAGTATCCGGAATCCCAGGGACGACAGATGCAGGCCGTCCATGGCAAAGCATCGTGGTCTGTCGACCATGTCATCCCAAGCAGACAGATACTGGATCCCCTTAGAATGACACCAGAAGCCTAGCCAATTGTTGAAGTCAATCATTTTGTCCTTGTACTGTGATATCATTCTGGGCAATGGCAGAATGCTACTCAGGGCTAGGGTCATACCTGCCTGGGCTACAAGACTGGAGAGCTCTTCCATGTCTCTTTTCATGTAATCCAGGGAGGTATGTCTCAGGTCATTCACACCAACATGGACAATGACAGAGTCATATTTTTACTTGTTGTGGAGTGACCTGAGTGCATGGGCTATGTGGCGGATCCTGGCACCCAACAGGCAGCTGACAGTAACCTTCTCCTTGTTTAGCCTGGTGAGTGGGACATCAGTGTGCCTGACTATAGAGTCACCTGTGACTAGTGTGTTGGCCTTATTGGCTGTGGTTGAGTGGCACACTGAGTCTGTGGGCTATGTGTCATTTAGGTTGTGTTGGGGGATGGAGGTTGCTTGCGTTTCTGCTTTGGAGGTCTCTTTTGCTTAGACAGATTATTATTGAGAGCCTCCGCGGATGTTTTTGTGTTACTATGTGTGGTGGTGTAGATTTAGTGAGACTATGTGATGAGTGTGGTGTGGTGCACATGTTTACCTTCTCATGACTGTCAAGTTCAGTCTTGGTTGGAGAGAGATTTACCTCCAGTTTGGCTAGATAAGTGCATCTCTCACAGGTTGTAGTGTTGGGTGGTAGGAGGAGAGGGTTGTTTGTGTACATGAGGCAATTTCTACATTGCCTCAAGATGCCCAGATTCATCAGATAGACAGGAGAGAACACTGGGAGCTGACCCTTGGACATGCCTGAATTCTTCTTCTTCTTCTTTCAGCTTAGGGGCTGCCACAGCAGATCACCTGTCCACTCATGATTGGCAGTGGAGTTTTATGGTGTCAAGTTGCCAGCCCGGCACCCAACCTTCCACAGAAGGCACACACACACATGCACTCACGCCTAGGGCCAATTTAGAGTGTCCAATCCACCTACAGCATGTTTTTGGGATGTGGGAGGAAACCGGAGCACCTGGAGGAAACCCACATGACCACAGGGCGGACATGCAGACTCCACACAGAAGGCACCACAGCCGAGGATTGAACCGGGGAACCTCTTGCTGTGAGGCAGCAATGCTAACCGCTGCACCACCGTGGCTGCTCTTGGACATGCCTGAATAAAAAACTATTTTCCTCTAGATAAGTGAGGAAAGTGAGTACAAGAGCTGTTTTTCTCTAAGCAAGTGAGAAAAGTAAGTACAAAAACTGTTTTCCTCTAGGTAATGAGGAAGATTGAGTGCTATAGTAATTAGTAGCTTATTTAGTGCTTACAAGTTCTGAACAAGTGCTGAACATGAATAAGCAAATTTAAGTGCTAAAACTAAGAATCTGTATCTGCACTAGACGAGTTACAGGACAGAAACAGGTGCAAATGCAGGCTTTCAAATCAGAAAGTTGAGAGAGATGGAAGAGATTGCCCAAACGGCCAATAACTACAATTTCTGGGCCAGAACCACTCCTTATGTGGTAGACAGGTTACCCAGTGCTTACCACTCCCACTGATAAGTTAGAAGGCTTCCCTCCAACACAGAAAGGCTTGGGGGGCTCAGAAGCTTACATACAGGTCTGGATACAGCAAATCTGTATATGGAACACTAATTAGTGGAAAGGTAGGAAACAGGCTTACAGTTTTTTTTTTTTTTTACAGAAAAGTAGCAAAAACGGTAGTAAAAACAATTCACATGCAGTGCAAGCTAGCACACTTGAGTATGTAGCAATATTAGAACAAACACAGTTTAAAAAATGCAATTAAATTAAAAAGGACTAAAAGCAAGTGCAGAAAGAGTTTATTAGGTAGAATGTGCTAAAGAGATGAGACTGGGGGAGTGTCCCAGATCAAATCTACAGTGGGGTGGGCAACTGCAAAAGCCACCAAATTTAAACTACAAACCAAAATAGAGAGGGTGGGTGGGACAAAACAGTTTCAACAGAGATCTAAGCAACAACTAACAGTACAAACTTTAAAACCAAAAAAATATACTCAGCTCTGTATATTTGCAGATAAGAAGGCAGTCTCTCAGAACACAGGTTCCAGCAATCCAGGGTACTGGTTAAACTACATTTATGCTCAGCCTTTGATCTTAATGTGGTATGTTTCAGTTTATTTGTTGTTTGCCTCATTGTACCTTTAATAAATAAAGTAGATCTTCTTGTCCATATCTTCCATACATAGAACCATTTGAGATTATAGTTTCACCAAATACCATTCAAAGCTGATCACATAATCTGCCTGCAAATACGTAATCTCTGCTCTATTTCCTGCTTTCTCTGTTGGTTCTCTCAGGTCAATAATTTATCACCAAGTAAAATATTTTCTAGTCACAGGTTATATCTCCGTCTAATTTACAGTTCTGACTTTAAGGGAAATAAATATTCTAATTACTGTCTATATCTTGCCCAATTTATAGTTCTAAGTTTAAGGGAAATAAGTATGCTGGCTATAGGCTATGTTTTGTCTAATTTAAACAAATATTCTAGTCATAGGCTAAATCTTGCTTAATTTATTGCTCAGTGTTTAAGGGAAACAAATGTTCTAGTTGCAGCAATACATTCTCTAATTTACAGTTTTAAGTTTATGGGTAACAAATGTCTTAGTCACAGGCCATATCTTACCTAATTTAGATGTCTGAGTTTAAGTGAAGCAAACAATATTTATGGTAGAAAGATGGTCACTGTTGTTTCATTTTTAATTGGACTTGTCAAATAACTATTACTGTATAGTACATTTGCTTTGAACTCAATAGCACCAATAATATATTTGACAACTGATAGAAAGTCTACACAGATTCAGCAACACAGTGCAAAACTGGACCATGTAAAAGGTAGTGACCACAGTCCATTAATACGTCATCTTGAGCAGCATTCTGTTAATCCATGTAAAGTAATAGCAGTGATAACTTAAATACAGTTATTTGCTAACCCATGCTCTCCAGAACACATTAATGTAAATGTAATTTTTATGAGTCTGATACTGAATATGATCTACATTTTCCTGTCCTCCCTGACACTGGACTATGCTAACTACAGAAGATAGTAGGTGGCAGCCAGATTTCTGCTTTTCAGTAAACCTAAGAATATGATGCAATTTTGTGTTAAATGACCCAATATACATCTTCACAAATGCATAAAAAGTCTTTAGTTTCTATAAACAGAGACAGGAATAGGTTCATAGCTTCATAGGTGTGTACCAGACTAAAGACCCTGGGGCCTTTTTAAGCCTAGCCATGGATTCCAAATATCTGACAGTCACATGGGCATGGGAGATGAACAATTTACATGTCACATTTGTCCATTAGGTGCCAAACTAGTGATGAATTTCCTATTACCCATCCAATAGCCCAAGTTATACTTGCATTGGGTTAGGGAGGAACTCTGCTTCACATGGATAGAGAGCCTGTTCCATAGACAGTGTAGTCTCTGGGATACATACCTGTCTCTCCAGTAGGTCATATTTATATCACAGGCAAGGTTTAAGTCTTCGGAGCAGGTAATTGTGGTGCTGTTTGTTTTAATTTGTTTGTTTTGTTGAGTAATGCTGCAGTAATCACAAGTCATTGTATCAGACAATATAGAGCATCTTTTCATATGTTAATGATACCTTACAAATGATATGATCATATAATAAGACATCTTGGCAAAACTATTCAAATATAACCTTCTGACCAGTATTCCAGAACATAATACAGTATTACTATCTAGCAGCAGCACTGAAGTTCGTAAAATGTTTTATTAACTTGTATCAAATATTTGTATACATTTATTTTTGTAGTTTGATACCAGTAGCTTCTGGCACACAAGACAATGAGCCCCCTGTTGAGAGTCTACAGAATCTGCCATGTTTTAGAAAGGTCATCTTTCTTAATAAAGACAAAACACATAATAGCGCTCAAAATGAGCAATGTCTTCACTTCAGTTAGAGGTTAAAGTAATCATAGTGAACAGTTTGGAAATAGCTCATAATGAGATTGTCAAGAAAGCGTTACACCAAAATTCTAACTTCATCTGACGCTTTCATCTATAGCAAAGAATACTGTATTGGTCTCCCTTCTCACTATAATATTGAAATACTGAAAAACAGGAAGCCTTTTTTATAGGGAGTGTTGGTGTAACTGGAGCAGTCTTAGTGGGAGACAGTAGAGGCAGACAGAGTAAGGAATGCGTGGAACAGATGTAAAGAAATTCTTATGAGATATTGCAAAACATAAGCTACTGGGTAAGTAGGATGCTTGGTTTATTCAAGTAGGCAGGGAAATATGTAAACTAGGTGGGCCAGATCTACGGGTTGTACTTATAAATACTGGTGCACAGTGGACAGAAGTTGATATGTAATATACATATGTACCAAAGCCTTTAGCAGTTCATAAAGAGTTACAACGGTGAAATACCATGTATGTAATCATGCCCTGTTACATACAATTATATGCAAAAAGTACATATGCTGACTACCTACACTCCCAGTCTTGCATTATTCACAATCACAGCACCATCAAAGCACTGGCTAGTCCCAGTGGGTAACCTACCACATAACAGCTGTTACAATCCCCTGGTGCTGTGCTGACTTGCACAGTAACTCCCTTCCCTGTTAACATGTTGAAGAGCATTCATAGTACTTTAAAAAAAACACTGTAGGAGCTCTCTTGCACAGTTTTCAATACCCTGCTGGCAAAGGAGTAACGTTTAAAGCAGACAAACCTACTACCACAAGCACATTGTTCAACCATGTGATGTCGGTGAGATCCTGCCAACGGGAGATTTTTCATATTATGATAATGATTTCCAGTCCATCATCAGACCTAAGGAATGAAACATTTATATGAATCACTGCTAAGCAGTATTGTAAAGCACAGCACTGCAGTGAAAGGTACCTTAGGCAGGTATAGTATAGATTACTAAGTATCTGCCAGTAGCTATTTAGTAAACTATTTAGTACAGGTTACTAAACTGTCTGTCACTGCTTCATTGTCTAATGCTCCTGTGGTACACAATGCTTCTTCATCCCAAATAAAGGAGCTTGCAGTACATACTGGTATACTATGAACAGGAGCTCACAGTACATGCTGATATACCATGAACAGGAGCTCACAGTACTTACTGGTATACTGTCAACAGGAGCTCACAATACATACTCTTATACTGTGAACAGGAGCTCGCAGTACAAACTGGTATACTGTGAGCAGGAGCTCACAGTACATACTGGTATACTGTGAACAGGAGCTTGCAGTATAAACTGGTATACTGTGAACAGGAGCTCGCAGTACATATTGGTATACTGTCAATAGGAGCTCGCAGTACATACTGGTATACTGTGAACAGGAACTCGCACTACATACCGGTATACTGTGAACAGGAGCTCACAGTACATACTGGTATACTGTGTATTCCTACATGCAGTTCAAGAAACTAGGATGTGTATTCTGCTGTGCATGATCATGTATAGTATAGCCTCAGTTCAGGTCAATGAAGCATGGTAGTTCCTGGTTGCATACCAGACACAGTGCACAAGATGGCTGCCATCATCAGTGCACTGTAGCTGTGAATACCAGGGCCCATTTCTATGTCCCTGTATTCAGGGAATATTTCACAAGGGGTTGTAATATTTCTTGTAATGTTTCATTTGAACATTGCATTTCAATTTATGCTGAATTTCAAACAGAACACATAATTCTGATTTGTGTACCAGGAGTTTTATTATAATTTTAATTATTAGATGTCGGATGGTTATTAGAGGGACCATATGAATATACAGGTAACCTCTTGAAGCATGCTTTTTAAATTTTTGGTTGACAGAATTACTTAAATATTAAAAGAACAAAATGTCTTCAGCTAAAATAGATAGCAGTATTTGGAAACAGTTAAGGCTTTCAAAGCACTATTTAACATCATCCTAAAGCAATTTAATATGTTTTAAATCAGGTATATTTTCAAAGAATGGGACTGTTATGGTTAAATATGCATTTAAAATAAATGCTGCTTTACTTAAGTGTACACATATTTATGTTACATGCATATCTAACTATACTCTGTGAAGCTAGGAAAGGTTTAAAAAGAAATACAGATCACATTAAAATCATTTTATGTAGCGTTTAACTATTCCCTAATACCATATTTTATTTATTTCTTTATTTGTGAATTTATTTATTTATTTTTGACAACACTGTACCCAGAAGTAACTGAAAATGTAATCTTTATTCAGCATGTAAGCTGTTCTATTCAAATGCTAAACAATTTATATTCTTACCAAAAAATATGTCTCTGACAATCTTCTCCATCATTTAAGTATAAAGGCCACATATAAAGAAAACTTCTAGTCCAGTACAGATAAAGCTGTCACAGGTTCCTAATGACCCTGTTACCACCTACATCATCCTACTTCTAAAGCTGTCACAGGTTCCTAATGACACCGTTATGACCTACATCATTCTACTCCTAAAGCTGTCACAGATTCCTAATGACCCTGTTACCACCTACATCATCTTACTCCTAAAAGCTGTCACAGGTTCCTAATGACCCCGTTATGACCTACATCATCCTACTCCTAAAGCTGTCACAGGTTCCTAATGACCCTGTTATCACCTACATCATCCTACTCATAAAGCTGTCACAGGTTCCTAATGACCCTGTTACCACCTACAGCATCTTACTCCTAAAGCTGTAACAGGTTCCTAATGACACTGTTACCACCTACAGCATCCTACTCCTAAAGCTGTAACAGGTCTGAAATCACCTAATTACCACCTACAGCATCTTACTCCTAAAGCTGTTGCAGGATCTTAATGACCAATTACCACCTACAGCAACATACTCCTAAAGTTGTTACGGGTTGTTAATGACCCCATTAATACCTACATCATCCTACTTCTAAACCTGTTACAGGTTCTTAATGACCTTGTTACCATCTACAGCATCAAACTCCTAAAGCTGTAACAGGTTCGTAATCACCCCATTACCACCTACATCATCCTACTACTAAAGCTGTTACAGGTTCTTAATGACCCAGTTACCACCTACAGCAACATACTCCTAAAGTTGCTACAAGTTGTTAATGACCCGATTACCACCTCCAGCATCCTAATCCTAAAGCTGTAACAGGTTCGTAATCACCCCATTACCACCTACAGCATCCTACTCCTAAAGTTGTTACAGGCTGTTAATGACCCGATTACCTCCTACAGGTTCCTACTCCTAAAGCTGTTACAGGTTCTTAATGACCCTGGTACCACCTATAGTATCCTATTCCTAAAGCTGATTCAGGCTCTTAATGACCCCGTTACCACCTACAGCATCCTCCTCCTAAAGCTGTTACAGGATCTTAATGACCCCATTACCTCCTAAAGTGTCCTACTCCTAAAGCTTTTACGGGTTCTTAGTGACCCTATTACCACCTCCAGCATCCTAATCCTAAAGCTGTAACAGGTTAGTAATCACCCCATTACCACCTACAGCATCCTACTCCTAAAGTTGTTACAGGCTGTTAATGACCTGATTACCTCCTACAGCATCTTACTCCTAAAGCTCTTTCAGGTTCTAAATGACCCATTACCACCTACAGCATCTTACTCCTAAAGGTGTTTCAGGTTCTTAATGACCCATTACCACCTGCAGCGTCCTTCTCTTAAAGGTGTTACAGGTTCCTAATGACCCTGTTACCACCTACAGCATCCTACTCCTAAAGCTGTTACAGGTTCTTAATGACCCCATTACCACCTGCAACATCCTTCTCCTAAAGGTGTTACAGGTTCCTAATGACCTTGTTACCACCTACAGCATCCCACTCCTAAAGCTCTTTCAGGTTCTAAATGACCCATTGCCACCTACAGCATCCTACTCCTAAAGGTGTTTTAGGTTCTTAATGACCCCATTACCACCTACAGCATCCTTCTCCTAAAGGTGTTTCAGGTTCTTAATGACCCCATTACCACCTACAGCATCCTACTCCTAAAGCTGCTACAAGTTCTTTGTAGATAAGAGCATAACGTGTGTGTGTTATGTTTTTAAGAAGCATGCGAGGCTGTGCTTGCACGTATAAATTACAGATGTGCAATCCTTATTGTATTTTGTAGAAGCAGCCATAGAGTGAGTATGCATGATTGCAGTTGTTGATTTGTTTATAAGTTACTTAAGTTATAGTTAGTAAGCCTCTAGAATGTTGTGTTTGTACAAAATAAAGCTGCTTAAACAGAACTCACAAAGACTCATTTATTCGTGTCCTAACATGAAAGCGACATGGTGTAGAACCAGGATGATAGAGAGAAGAATATTCAGAGCCATGAGATGTAAGGACAACAGTGAAGTTAAAACCGAGAGAAAAGAGTGCAGACATAACCAGAAAGAATCAAAGGTAATCAGAAATAGCACAAATTGTTTACTCGATGTGAAATCAGGCAAAAAGGGGCATTACAAAGGCTCAAACTCCATTATCAGGCAAGCAGAAGGTATGAAACATTTTGTTAACTAAAGAAAATGTTTAAGATAAAAGTATTTGATGAAGGGACAAGCAGTAAAGCAAAAAATGAGCAGGTTTAAGGTGAAACAAATGTGTTTAAGACAGAATTGGGCATGTTTAGAGTAAAACAAGTACAAGGAAAGTACATTGGGCATAAAAAGAGCTTAAATGAGCAAAACAAATATATTAAGAAAAGAAAAGGAGACGTTAAGCAAAAATAAAGCAAGGCAACTGTATGTATTTGGGCAAAGTGCTGTGTTTAGGCATAACTACGACTTTGTATTGCTTCAAGGGCATAATTAAAGTTATTCAAAGTATCTCAGTGTGTCAAAGTGCTTACAGTGTGTACTTATTACTACGCATGTATTTCAAAGAGTTTGTTGTGTACAAAGTGCAACTATTCCATGCAAGTCAGTTAAAGCATAATTATTTCAAAGAAAAGTTATTGTGCTGGGTGTGTCTATTCGCAGTGTCGCCATTACAGAGTGCTTCTTGTACTGTAAGAGTTGCCTAGCAAGGTACCACAGTTTTGGGGACATTTCAGTGTGCTGTATGCAGTTATAAGCAAAGTACAGTTGCTTCTAAAGCTACTGCGTTTTGGGCAACAGATGTTCGATTTATTCATATTGTACAGTTGCTTGATATGTTTCTTGCATTGATAAGAAATGTTTCTTACAAAAGACTACAAGAATATTAAAATGCTCATGAATTACTCAGTTGCATAAAGCTCTAGCTCTTGAATGTTTTTTAAAGTGATGACTTTAACAAGTGATGGCGCATGACTGTAGCATTTCTGCCTTTATTGATAAAATTCCAAGCAATTACTTTACCATTTCTGCCCTTACCAGTTCCAGGAGTGTAGCCAGTGATGATAAATTACTTTAGCATTTCTGCCTTTACCAATCAAAGATTCCATAAAATATGGAAAAGCCCGAGAGATTATTTCACAAAGCTCCGTAAAGTATCAAAGTCCGAGAAAGTTATTTCACAAAATACAGTAAAGCTTCGAAAAGCCTGAGAAGTTATTTTGCAAAATACGGTAAAGCATCAAAAAGCCAGAGAAGTCTATTTTGCAAAGTCCAGTTATTCAAAAGTCCTACAAGATCATTCATTTGCATAACTCCGATAAGCTTAATGAAAGAAAGTAAAAGTGCAGAGCACAAAGGCATTGAACAAGTACTGTTTATGCCAGTTAATTATGCACATGTGTATGTGTGTGTATTCATGCGTAGTTGCAAGATCTTCGCTGGTATGGCAGATGGATTTCGAAAACCCCAACCACTTGTGTTTGATCAGAATATTGCAGAAAACTAGAGAATATTTGAGCAAGAGTACAATATTTTCATACAAGCAGCTTATGCAGATAGAGATGCATGTACCAGGGCATTCATTTTGCTAAACTTAGCAGGGTCTGAGGCCATAGAAAGAGAGCGATCATTTGTATATGCACCAGCAGTGTATGAAGGAGAAGGTGCAGACCACCATATTGTTGTGCAAGCTGAATCAAAGGAGGACCCCGAGTGTCTGAAGTGCACGTTTAGAGAAATGTGCAACCCCCAGACGAATCTTACATTAGAGAGGCATTTGTTTTACACAAGCGATCAAAAACCAGGGGAAACATTTGCAGCTTATATCACTGAATTGAGAAACAAAGCTAAAACGTGTCGGTTTGGTGATTTAAAAGATGAGCTGATAAAGAACAGACTTGTATGTGGTATTAATAGTGCTGCTGTGAGAAAGAATTTGCTTTGTGACAGTGATTTAACATTAAGCACTCTGCTATATGCCTCTCCAATTTTAACTAATCCAAGGAAGACTGACTTATCTAAGCTAGAAGCATGTTATAATAAAATTGCTAAGTTTGCATCTGACTGCCCATATAGAACACATCATTGTACAGCTTTAAGGATACTAGACTGGCTTGAGCTTCCCAACATTATTCTTTACAACTAACTCTCTCTAACTCACAAAATTGTACCACAACCAACTAGAACCCCTGCACTACAAAATCTCATCCTTCCTTACAGTTCCAGCAGACCACTTTGCTCTAACAATAAGAACTTACTCACTGTCTCCAAGGCCAACAACACTGCAGGAGAATCTTTATTTTCCAACTATATATATCATATATGGAGCTCCCTTCCTACATCCATTCTCTCAATCTCATCCACTAACCACTTTAAGCCATCACTTAAAGCTTATCTAAAAAATAAGTGGCTATGCTCCTGTACTAACCCCTCATGAGTGCTCTGATACATCACAGCATACCCAAAACATATCCAACTTCTCCCCGGTGTTTAATCCTTTGTTCCTACCGACCTTAACCTTATATCTTGACATAAGTCATACCTACAAATAGTTCTAGCTATATTCAAAGCCCAGGTTGTTTTGTCAAGATGTAACACATTTGTGTGTTCTTATGTATATTACATTTTGTTTACTTTATACTTTATAGATTATTGTAATGTGTGCATGAAAATTTACTGTTACTTATGGAGCTTTTCTCCCCGGGCCTCCGCTGAAAAAGGACCGTGTCCAGTCGGACTTTCCCAGTAAACAAATGTTAAATAAATAAATAAGCAAGGCAACAGAGATTTGTCAGATCCATGAGGTAACAGAAAGACATACGAACGTGCTTGCAAGTGACAAAAGCATGGCTTCAGTGAGCTCCAGAGCAAACATAAACAGGTTGCAACATGTGGTCAACAAGAACAGGCCTAAGCACATGGCAGTTATGGGTTTCCAAAGAAGCCACGAGGTTTTCTAGTAAGTTCCCGAAAAAGTGCAAGCTTCACCGCTAGCTGAGTGCAACATAAACATGGGTCAGCAAAACCCAAATCTAGCTTTGTTGTTAGCTATCGCAATTGTGGTGCAAATCATGACTCTAAAAAAGAGGTGTTTAGCATTTGGTCAACAATGTCACAAGTGTAAAAAATGAAACCATTTCCAAAAGTTTTGCAAATCAAGTAAGTCTCATACAGTTGTTAAGAAAGGTCACACACAAAAAAGCAAGTTGATCAAGTAGAGCCAAAACAGTCAGCTTTCTATGTAGATGGTGTATCTGTGCTTGATGAAAGAGTTGATGCAGTAAACCTATTGACAAGGAATGAAATGTTTTGTAAGGTCCAAATTAATGGAAAATCCACAGAGCTCAAAGTGGACACTGGGTCAAAGTGTAATGTTATATCAGCAGACACATTTGCTAAAGTGAGAACTAACGAACGACTCAATGTAACCAGCAGTGCGAGACTTGCTGCTTATGGAGGTGAAGAAATTCACACAGTAGGATCGGTAACACTTTTATGTTATTTGGCTGAGAACTGTTACAACTTGTTATTCTATGTAGCCCAACAACCAATACAATCTTTATTGGGTCTTAAAGATAGTTTGAGAATGAATCTGCTTTCTTTTGCTAAAGAAGTTCATCATGTGAGTGCAATTCCGAGTTCCAATTTCTCCGAAGCCATTTTCTCAGAGTACGCTGATGTTTTCAATGACAAATTGGGCAAACTTCCAGCTGTGTATTCCATGGAGTTAGACCCAGAGATCACTCCAGTAGTCAGACTAGCAAGAAGAATTCCAGTAGCGATGCAAGATAAAGTTAAAGCTCAGCTGGATAAAATGGTGCAACAAGGTATGATTTGTCCAGTCACAGAACCAACTGAATTTGTATAGTCCATGGCAGCCACTCATAGGAAAGGCATAAATGAAATCAGAATATGCATTGATTCAAGAGATTTGAACAAAGCATTAAAAATACCGTATTATCCAATGCTCACAGTTGAAGATGTTGCAGCTCTAATACCGGATACCACTGTATTTTCTGTTTTGGATGCAAAGAGTTCATTTTGGCAAGCGATGTTTGATCGCAAATCCTCATTTCTAAATACTTTTAGTACTCCATTTGGCAGATGCAGATTCCTAAGGATGCCATTTGGAATAAATTCTGAAAGTGAAATTTTCCAGCATGCAATGGAACAAATTTTTTCATGTTATCCTTGTGCCATAATAGTAGATTATCTATTAGTTGGAGGCAATGGTGAAACAGAGCATGACAGAGACCTGAAGAAAGTGCTGGGGACAGAGCATATGAAATAAACTTGAAGCTCAATCCTCTGAAGTGCAAATTCAGACTTCCAGAAGTTACATATGTAGGACATTTGTTTACAAGTACAAGCTTGAGACCTGACCCGACCAAGCAAACAGCTATTCTAGAGATATCAGCACCAGGCGATGTATAAGGTTTACAACATTTTCTGGGCATAGTCAAATATTAAGGAAAATTTATACCAGATTTCAGTGAGTTGGCAGCACTTTTTAGATAGCTAACATGCAAAAATATTGCATGGTCCTGGATGGAACATCATTAGAAGGCATTTGATGACCTGAAGCAGAAATTTTCCACCCCACCTACGTTAAGATACTATGATGTGAATAAACCAGTTGTTCTTTCCTGTGATGCTTCAAAATTTGGTCTTGGTGCAGTTATTCGTCAGGAGAGCAGACCGGTAGCCTATGCATCTAGAACACTAACCCAAAGTGAGATGCATTATGCTCAAATTGAGAAAGAGCTTTTGGTGATAGTATTTGCATGTTCCAAGTTTCACTGTTATATTTATGGTTGAGCTATTCAGACTGAACTGATCATCAACCTCTAGTTACTATTCTAAAGATGTCTATGCATTCTGCTTCAGCAAGGTTACAAATAATGATGCTCAGATTGCAAAGGTACAACTTCAAAATGGTCTACACGAAAGGCACATTGCTCTGTCTGGCTGATACCTTATCTAGATCACCTAGAAGTACAACAGAACAGCTTGATGCTGAGACTTTTGAATTTGATGTGACTTCAGTGCATTATTTTTCCACCAATAGACTTGATGAGTTAAGAGATCACACTCAGACTGATCCAGTTTCACAAAAGCTTAATCACTACATCAATGTCAGATGGCCGTCAAAGCAATCTAGTGTATCACCTGAGGTGCAAGCATATTTTCCTTACAGAGATGAATTGTTGATGGAAGATGGCATTATTTTCGAAGGTCTTAAAATTGTTGTTCCTGCTTCCTTACAACAAGAATATATTCAGATTTTGCATCGGGGTCACCCAAGTTTATCATCCACTAAGAGAAGAGCAAGAGAATTAGTATTTTGGCCTTCATTATCAAAAGACATTGATAGAGTTCTTTCTTCTTGTTCAGTGTGCAATAGTACTAGACCTCATTTGCAAAGAGAATCGCTTCAGCTAAGTCCAATTCCTGAACTACCTTGGTCTACAGTTACAACTGATATCTTTGAGTGGAACAATCAACATTACTTGGTTTTGGTATACTCTTATTCGCATTGGTTTGAGATTTATCTGCTACCAAACTTAACCTCAACTGCTGTTATTACTAAGTTGAAATGTCATTTCTCAGTTCATCGTAGTCCACATAAACTTTTTTCTGACAATGGTACTCAATTCACTAGCCAGTTGTTTCAGAAATTTGCAAAAGACTGGGACTTTGTACATGTCACTAGTAGTCCTGAATATCCTTAGTCCAATGGTCTAGCTGAATGTGCAGTGCAGAGCGCAAAGCAATTACTTGAATGGTCAAAGTGTGACAATACAGATGTACTCTTGAATTTGCTTAATCTCAGAAACATACCCAGTGATGATATTCTTGGCTCACCTGCTCAAAGACTACTTTCCAGACAAACCAGAATTATGCTACCTATTTCATCAAGTTTGTTGCAGCCTAAACCTAAGAACAATAAAATGAGCAAGGCTCAATTGTTTAAGAAGCAAAATATCCAGAAATCTAGTTACGACAGATCGAGCAGATTACTTCATCCATTGAGGGAAGGAGAGATGGTACGAATCCAGATGACAAAAGGTTTTGATCAAATAGGACAGATTACAGGCATCTGTGCCAAGCCGAGATCCTATTTGGTAGACTCCGAGGGTGTGGAGTATAAGAGAAATTGCAGACATTTATTTATTTTATTTTATTTTACATTTGTTGACCGGGCTAGTCTGGCTGGATACAAGTCCATTTTCAGCAGAGGCCCGAGAAGAAAAGCTCCACTATATACTGGTACATTACATAAAAATAGATTACTATATGATACAGCTTATAAGGATTAAAGAACAAATGCATGAGAGATATTCACACTATCGAAGCATTTTTGAAAAATGTACAGTTCTTAAATTACAACAATTTTACAGAATATGTATAATACTTAAAATTCTAAAAGTAGTAGAATCAGAACAGGAGTTAGAGTAGAGAGGAAAAGAGTGGAGGAGTAAAAGAGTGAAAAATAAGATAATTAGTCAGGTGTACTGCAGGAACAGAGCCAGTGGTTTTGGAAGTACAGTTTAATTTTCTGTTTGAAAAGAGGCAGAGATGTAGTCAGAGTTATGTCACTAGGTAGAAGATTCCAATTTCTACCTACTGTGTTAGTGAAAAGACAGTCACCAGCAAAGTTGTTGGACTTAATTGATCTGGCCATGAGTTTATGAGAGGAGCGAAGGGAGTTGAGATTGTTATAAGGGATTAACAGTTGAGATAGAATTGGGGTGTTGTCAGGTTGATGCAGTATTCTATGGGCAGTAGAGAGTTGAGGAATTAGCAGGTAGTTTTGGAATTCAAGCCAGCCTAGTAGTTTTAAGTTAAGACAATGGTGGGTTCTGAAGGGGTTACCAGTGGCGAAGCGGGCAATGTTGTTGTAGCAAGTTGCAAGTTTATTAAGATTGATTTTCTTAAGGTTGGTATAAATAGGGGAGGCATATAGTAGAGTAGATAAAAGATGGGATTGGGCAATCTTGGTTCTAGTTGCTGGGGTTAGAAAAGGTTTAATTCAATATAGGGATCCTATTTTTCTGTTAACTAACTTGATGGTGTTGTTAATGTGTTAATCGAAAGAGAGATTATTGTCGATGGTTATTCCTAGCAGTTTTGTTGTCGAATCAGGTGAGATGACAGTGTCATTGTTTGAGGAGATGGTGAAGTTTAATGGGGGGGTCCAAGTGGTGGGGGTGAAAAGGAGAAGTTTAGTTTTTTTGGCATTGAGTAGGAGGAACCGTCGAGAGAACCATGTTTCAACAGTATTAAATATATTTTGGGTAAGTGAGATCAGTTCTGTAGTGGATGGAGCAGAACAAATAAGGGTCGAGTCGTCTGCATATTGAATGCAGGTTGCTTGTGCGATTGCAGAATGAAGATCATTAATGATTGTACCAGAATCATCATCATTGCAGTCACAACATTGCATCTGTGATGCAAACTGTAAATCAAAGAATGAGTCAAACATAGTTTCTAGACCAAAAATGTGTTCAAAAGTCTGATTCTGTTCCAGAAAGTGATTTGAACATTCGACAGGTCAACCATTTTGCAGAAACTGTCCCAGTTGCTAAATCTAATTCCCAGTTTTATGTCACATGATATGGATGAGTTTCTAAATCTAGTGTGAAATACGCAGCAACATGGACTTGATTGTATATATATATATATATATATATATATATATATATATATATATATATGTGTGTGTGTGTGTATTTAGTATTGTATAATGCATGTCTATAGATTACCTGTGATTTCTGCATGTCAAATAATCTCATGACAATTGCATGATCTATTTCTCAAAGAGGGTAGGTGTAGATCAGAGTGTAACGTGTGTGCTATATCTTTAAGAAGCATTCAAGGCTGTGCATGCATGTATAATTTACAGACACGTGCAATCCCTATTGGCATTTTGTAGAAGCAGTCAGACAGTGAGCATGCATGATCACAGTTGTTAGTTTGTATATAAGTTACTTAGGTTATAGTTAGTAAGGGTCTATAGTGATGTGTTTGTATAAAATAAAGCTGCTTGAACAGAACCCATGAAGACTTGTTTATTCGTGTCCTAAAATGAAAGCGACATTCTTAATGACCCCATTACCACCTACAGCATCCATCTCCTAAAGCTGTTTCAGGTTCTTAATGACCCTGTTACCACCTACAGCGTCCTACATCTAAATCTGTAACAGGTTCATAATGACCCTGGTACCACCTACAGCATCCTACTCCTAAAGCTGTTTCACGTTCTTAATGACCCCATTACCACCTACAGCATCCTACTCCTAAACCTGTTACAGGTTTTTAAGGACCCCATTACCATCTACAGTATCTTAGTCCAGGAGCACAGTTTTATATTTTTTTCTAGAGCTTCCCTCTCTAGGCATTTGAAGATATCTTTTCTTTCCTGAGAATCCATTTCCAGGTAAAAAGATCCATTCCCTGCCAAGGCACAATGGCAGCCTAAACATAATTTCAATTTTCCAGTACACAGGACAATGAGCTTCTGCCTTGAGAATCTAAGGAATCTTTCATTGTTTAGTAAGGCCCTCTTTTTTACACAAACTAAACACATAATAGGCCTCATAATGGCCCATAAACTGAATGTGAAGGAATCTTTTGTCTAACTAATACATTTAAAGAAACAAAAATGTTTACATGATATTTATATCCCACAATGGCATTATCAGTGATTTATAGCTAAAATACTTAGCAATATAGCATTTGTTTACAATATTTATATTACAAACAGCATTCTCCACCCCAAAATACTACATGACCCCCATCCCAGCCTCAAACCCTGAACTTTGAACTTAAATGGAGGTGTTATGGAACCTGGGCATCCCATCTGGATTTTTATGTGGAATACCAGACCTACGTGGTTTCTCAACATCACAAGGGTGTAGGGAAAGACTCTGCCTAGATAACTTGGAGTTTCTGTCTTTCTGCTGATGTAAATGACTGAGGTTTGAAGCTGATAAAGAATGACACATATTTGAGTTTCAGTATTAATTTCCTTCCAAAAAAACATGTTTACACAACACCTTTTCTTCTATCACCTTTCTAAGTTTATAAGGGCAATTTTTAAAATTTGACCCAGTCTGTGGGCCTTTGTCCCCCATTATTTTTAGCTTTGTTCAGATTTCTTGTGCTAAGATCCTGACAGGCATGCCAGTATAAAATATCGGAGTGCCCACTTTGTTACCAGGCACTCTCCCTCAGTGGCATAATGTCTGCTTTCTGCTTCCCTGAATTTCCTGCATGAAAAAGTGTACTGTGTGCTCCTCACCCCCAACCAGCTGTGATACATAGTGCCTGCAAAGCAACTTCGGAGGCATCTATACAATCGTTGAACCACAGCTAAATTTGATGCAAGCAGAATAAGTTCAGAACATAACAGGGATTTAGTTTGTTAAAAGCTCCATTCATTATCATCATCAGCCCCCTTTTTTCCCATTTTCTGCAAGGGCTGAGGGTGTTATGCCAACTGCCATCATCTCTTTCTATTCAATGCCACTCTCCTACCTTCTTCAACACTCATGCCTGACTGTCGCAGGTCATCTCTCATGCAACCCATCCACCTCTTTGCTGGATCCCCTAGGTTCCTCTTATCTTCTTCCTGTCTGTCCCACATCTTCTTCACCAGATTGTTTTCTGCTTTTCTGCACATGTGCCTGAACCACCATAATCTGTTCTCTTGGAAGTTTTCGGTAATTGGAGCTACTTTGGCTTCCGCCCTTATGTCCTCATTTTGTCATTTGTCCCATTGTATGCACCACCCATCTCAGGCACTTCATGTCATGCCTCTCACCTTCTTAGCATGAGAAATCTGGACAAAGCCATAAATAATGGGGGTCAAAATGGAGGTGGATTTTAAATATCGCTCTTATAAACTTAGAAAGTTGCTAGAATAATGGGTTTGTGTTGGCATACATTTTCTGAAGGATATGAAGTCTGAAACTTAAATGCCTATCATTATTTACTGACTATAATCCTCTATGATTTGCCAAACAACCACAAATTTTATGAGGGGTGGACCACAAATATGAGGCAAAAATCTGGACAGTCTGCAAAAATCTGGACAGTTGAGAGGTATGCTTTATCTCCATCACCTCTAGCTTCCTCACTTGATCTGCTTTACTGCCCAGGTTTCTCCACCATACAGTAGAACATTTGTACCATACAGGTCTGACAAGGACAAAAGAGATCATCTCTTGTTTTAAGTTAATAAACAATGGTTTAAACAAACAATTCCAGCTAGAGTCTTTTGCATATGTCGCGGATGGATAGGTATCTTGTTGTACACAATATTTTGATACGTTTGGTAATGCAGGACATAGCATGGATGTCAAATATATTTTGATACAGTATTAAGTTTTCAAAAGTCACCACTAAAGTATATTGAGGCATCTGGTTTAGTCACTAGTCACTCTACAAACTGATCCGTTCATTCACTGTTTCATTCTTTATCACATATAAACCTGGCATTCTCTGAACTCGCTGTTTTACTGCTTCCATTTTACTTCAGGCACTCTGTAAGGAATTAAATGAATGTTCCCTCCAGGGGGTGTTTCTATACCTTGCTTTATCAAAAATTTTCTCCCAGGCTTATCTGAAATACTTCCTTATTATTGGCCAGAAATCCTGGCACATCTTGTGTCTGCATTTTCATCTGTCACCTATCAAAGAATGATTTCCTTTCTTGACTACATTTTTCCCACCGCAGAGCTACAACGCACTACTAAAGATTCAGCTTCTTTCATTCATTCAGCACACTTATATGTTAGATTTGATCTGATTTTTAATTTTATCAACCTGACTTTGCAATCTACCTCATTTAATTTTTCCAAGATTTCAAATAGATGCTGCCACTTAGCCTCCATGTTTGAATTCTCTCTTTTTAGCATTCCTATGATATACTCTTTTTTTGCATTTCTTGAGCTTTTACATATTCTAGTTTACTATAGGGATCACCACCCTAAAGTAATCTTGTAAGTTAGTGTAGTGCTCTAGAACATTTTTGAATGGTGTTTTCTGGTGTTCATCACTGCTATAGGAAGCTACATGAGCTGTATCCTGCATTGAATATAACAGCCGTCCAACTTCCAAAGCTTTAGGACAACTTCCACACACCCAAACCATTAGTTAGATTTCAGTGCCAAGCCCTTGAGAGCTTTCTTGCGATCTAGAAGAGAACTCTTCTGTAGGCTAAGATCGACATTAGGTTACTGCTGTTCTGCTGCTTGGCAGATAAGTTCCCTTCAGGGAAATAACTTTATTTTACTAAACAGAATTTACTTTTTCTTAGATAGAAGTACTGTTATGCTAGGAAAAAGTGTTTTGGTTGACTGTCTCGTGACTTATGTACTTTCACTTTTGTTGCAAAAGCTTGTTAAAAGTTATTTCAGACTACTTTTTCTGTGGAGAAACTATGGTTATTTTACTTTTGTTGGTTGGGGAAAATGTTTAAAGTGTTTTTACTGCATTTTTTCCTTAGAGAAAGTTCATTTTTTGTTGCTTTCACGTTTTACTAACTATTGCTGCTGAGCTTCCATGGGAAACGAGCACCATTTTCATCTGTGGCTAAGGGTCCCCTTAGGGGGCAAGGGAGATCCACTTTTGTCGATCCTAGGAGAAAAGAGAAGAAATGTGCCCCTGCTTATCCAGGATATTGTGCCCATCTCTGAGGTAGTTCTTACTGGAAACACTAGGTCTATTTCTTTAGCAATTCATTTCAAAAAGAGACAGAAAACTAAACATTTACCTATGTCTGTGTCAGTTATTCTGGACAGGAGTAATTTATTGGGCTTAGCTTGGGGTGTAGTGCAAGCTCTTAACCCTTCTTATAGGGCTGTTTCTGTTAAAAGAAACAGAGATTCCTCTTTCCATGATGAGATTCTAGAGATGGAGCATGTAATGGTTAGTGAAGGGACAGATGCAGCTTTTTGTCCTTACTTTTCTGATTCATATTCTGAAGAAAATGTATCTGATTCTCCTTGTGAGGGATTCTCTTTCTCAGAGACTATTTTCAGGATGAATCAATGTTTTCAGTGGCAGAATAGTGAGGTTTCTCAGTCCCTCAGAAAAATATTATGATTTGTTATAACAGGAATTTCCAGAACCTTCACCTATCCCTCCAGTTTTGTCAGCTTTGGAAGATGTTTTTGTCATAGCCTGCAGTTTTCCTGACAGACAACCTGCTTCCCCAAAAAGCAGATAGATTGTATAAAGTTCCTCAGACTTTCAAGTTTTTGTACACTAATCCCAGATCTGACCAAGCAGCTATACCATTAGTGAACCTAGTTGCTGCAAACACTTTGTTAACTTTAATCCCTGTCCTTCTGATAAGAATGAGAAAGCTTTTGATAAGCTTGAGGAAAAATATATACTTCTGCAACTTTCATTTTTGGTATTCTAAACTTTCAGGTTTATATGTAGAAGTTTATCCCGACTAACTGTGAAAGTATGAAGAATGTTTTGGCATCAGGTTCCTCTTGTGAGAAAAAAAATCTGCTTGTCTAATTTAGTTTCTTCTGTTTTTCTAGTCACTACTCATGATTTAAAATGTGTTTATGACTATGCGGATACTAATTCCAAGGGCTGTTCCCACTGGAACATTTTTAAGGAGATTTGCCTGGCTGCATCCTCAGAACCTCCCAGAAAGTGTTAACAATTAAATTCTGAAGTCTTCCTTGGATAGAGATTTAGTTTTTGGCATTCTGCTGCAGGAGTCATCAAAAAGTGGGATGACAGGAGAAAGCAAATTCATGGAATTGGTAAGATTTTTCAGCCTTCTTTTTCTAAGTTTGCCAAGGATTTTTCTTTTCCCGCATTTAATGTTGGCAAAAATAAATAAATAAATAGTTTCAGTAAAATTCTGGTAAAGTGGCATTTAAAAAGTAATTGCAAGAAGGTTTCTAAAAGGAAAACAGGAATCCCCCAGAATGAGGAACAATCAACTAAGTCCGTGTGACTATATGAGGTAACTTAAATAAAGTAACAGAAAAGGCAGCTAGAGTACTATTTGCTGCTGCATGGAATTTGTGGAAATGTAGATATGAGGAATAATTTTGATGTTGTGTTAAGATACAAATGTGGCTATGGTAAAAAGGGCAAAAAAGGGTGGGGGTGAGTACATATATGTGGATGTATAAAACATGAAAGTGTTAAAAGATGCTTGTGGTGAAAATGTGTATAAATAATAAGAAAAGGTGTAAATAAGCATGGTGTTTTATGTAACAAACGTTGTCCTACTCCTTTCCTTAAGTTACATGGGATCATTTACAGCCACCAAACCAAACGATACCGAAGACTCCAAAAATCCAAAAGGCAAGCACAGATAGTTCCACCAGAGAAAGTCGTCCGGAATTCACCAAGAAATTCACAACGCACTGCAAAAATATCCTTTTATTCACATATATAGGATTTCATCCTGTACACAACGAAACTTCATCAGATAAAATAATTTCTTAACCACCTGCATTTAAAAAAAAACAATTGAACCAATGAAATTACCTCCATTATACACACCTACTTCTAATAGCCAATAAAAACCTTCATATAACAATATATTCAAGCCACTACACATCCATCCATTGTCCAATTACTGCCAGATATAACTGGCCAATGGACATCCTAATATAAGAAAATTAACCAATCGTTTTTCTTTCTTGAAACATATTGCTCATCCATAATTTTAAAACTATACAATATCCTTTAGTTGCAAAAACATTCAGTTCCAAAACTTGAAATACATTTCAAATACAGAAAAATAAAATATCAAGTGTAAAAAACAGTTCCACCATATTTGGCCAAGCAATAAAGTGTTTTTATGTGTATGTCATATTGCTTTCATGATTGTAAAATATTCTGACCAAAAAGGTCTTGGCAAATAGTTTTTATAAACTCATAAATACAAAATCAACTAAAAGGAAGGCCATTTCGGCTCAAAACAGAAATCACAACATAATATTCATTTGCGCACACTGTTTATTAAAATCTGCTACATAGCAAATGCTGCAGATATGATTATCTTATTGGGTAGACATCCACCAATAAGAAAACTAATCCAATGTCATACGCCAATCATATTCTAAAATTCACAACCTTACTGTGAATGTGACTGATCAGCTTTGCAAAAGATGTTAATGGCCCAATACAAAATGTTTTAACCTATAAATTCTTGTAAAAGTGGCTTATACCCCATCACAGAACTCATCAGCACAATACTATATACAAAAACATAAACATAACCATAACATTAGGTAATAATACAAAAACAAAGATTTGTACACAAGTTGGATCACATTCAACTAGTAGAAAGGCGTATTCAGCCTCAACTACCAATCGCAGCACTTTATGCAAAATTTACTAGGATACGGCCGAATGGCATTTGCCAAAAATTAAAAATCTCATTGGTTAGGAATCCACAAATAGAAAGGCTAAATTGCTTAACATGGCCAATCACAGCAAGAGGTTCGTAATATTACAATGAACTCATCAGACTGGCATTAGCTGAAAATTACCATTTTGATTGGATTAAATTCAAAATCATTTACAGCAACCTAAGTTACCGCCAGCTCAGGCAGCTGGGACATTGATTTAACAATTCAAGAATCAAACAGCCCCCCTTAGTCTGCATTGCAGTGTCAGTATTGTAAAGGGAAGCCATGTATTTGGTGTGGGAACAGAACCAACCATACTGATCCTCTGGCATTAAAGGCAGGTGTGGTACCTGTTACACCACAGACACAGGTAAAAGAGCAGTTCATCTTTCTTGTTACTTACTGCACTGGCTTCCTTCCATAGTACAAGCATGTCATGTTGAAAAAAATTGTCCATTTTGTTTTGAAACCAGAAAGAGAACAGTCACCCTGAATATGCTTGTAAGTTCAGTAGAGAGATAGCCTAGGTTTGGGGCATCTTTTCTGTCTCACTTTTCATGAAGATAAGCAGAGATGCTCCTTAAGAGGACTGCTTGAATGTAGTACCAGATGCTGAATTGCACCCTTGTAGGTGTGAAATGACAACTATCTACTTGTGTATAGTTCTGTCCCTGTCACAAACGTCTTTCACTGCAAGGCTTATAGATGGAAAAATATGATGTTATTTCTGATTACAAAACCCTGCATGTCACATCTTTCAGCACTGAAAGACTGATATATCAAAAGCAATTGCACAGCCTTGGAAAGATGGAAAGGGATTGCAAGACCACTGCTAATTTATAGCTATTGAAAGCTTTCATCTATCTTTTATAGTTAATGAGACTGAAGCATCTTTCTTTCATCTTATGCAGCTTTTATGATTATTGCTTTCACTGTCTCACATGTTACATCAGGCTTGTTTACCATGGTTGGCCGTGCTGAGAGTAAAATGCAGCAAACACCATACTATGCGAGTCTTTCCCAAAATGGTATTTTAGTTGAAAAAGTGGCTTTCTATGGGAGGTTATAATAAAACATGACACCTCATGGCAGGTATGCTGGAATAATATTTATTTATTTTATTTTTTTATTTATTTTACATTTGTTGACTGGGTTTGTCCGACTGAGCTGAAGAGCCCTTTTTCAGTGGTGACCCAGGGAGAAAAGCTCCAACATATTTTACAATTTTCATTATAAATTAGCATTAAACAGCAATGTTACAGGATTATTACAAGGCATTAAGTAGCAATACAATGTTATACAGTGTCAGTAATCAGGAGTACAGCAAAACTATTTCAATATGTATAAAACAAAATATG
Organism: Protopterus annectens; assembly: GCF_019279795.1. Taxonomy (NCBI): domain Eukaryota; kingdom Metazoa; phylum Chordata; order Ceratodontiformes; family Protopteridae; genus Protopterus; species Protopterus annectens. The sequence continues at coordinate 705,517,875 of NC_056751.1, read as the reverse complement.
TCATTAAGATGAGTATAGTTTTTGGGGTAAGTGGTTACACAAACCCAGTTTTATCATAATGTAGTTGCATGAAGGCAAGACAATTACAATAGAATGTTTCTCTGAGGTGATTTGCTTAATAGGTTTTAGAAGACAGTAGAAAGAGTAGTCAAGGAAGATTAGAGAGAGCTAGTGAGAAGAGTGAGTTAAGGGCAGAAAGTAGATTAAGGTATGAGAAGTAGGGGATGTTTAATGAGGGAGAGTGCAGTGGTAGGACCAGTGACTTTTAAAGTGCTCGTTGGTGGCTGTCTTAAATTGTTTATCATGTGCTAGGGTCCTGATTTCTAGTGGGAGCCTATTCCAGGCAATAGTGGGGTGATAGCTGTACGTGTTGTGTCCAACTTTAGACTTGAGTTTGTAGATTTGTAGTAAGTCTTGGTTAGAGCTTCAGAGAGGTCTGGAGAGAGAATAATGGGAGATGAGAGGGGATAGTGTTGGGCAGTAGGAAGGCTGGTATAGGGTAGAATATCCATTCTGATCTGGAGTTGAGAGAGAGAGAGAAGAAGCTGGTGGGGTAATTCAAGCCAGTTTAGGTGTTTTAGAGAGAGACAGTGATGGGATGTGTAGGTTTGTTGGGCAGCAAATCTAGCTACCTTGTTGTAGGTAGATTTGAGTTTGGTCAGGAGTGTTGAGTTAAGATGTGTGAGAATTTGAGAATTGTACATTAGACTGGGTAGAAGGTAGATAAGAGAGAGAGTAGTCTTGGCTTCAGAGGTAAGGAATTTCTTGTTACGGTAAAGGAGCCCTAGTTCTGAATGAGTCTTTTTGATACAGTTATTAACATGCAAGTCAAATTTAAGCTGATCATCAGTGATTATGCCTAAGACCTTAGTGCTGGATTCTACCTGAAAGGGAGTGTTATTAAGGGACTGTATGGAGAAGGAGGGTTTAATATTGTTGAATTTTGTAGGTAGGAAGAGTAACTGCTTTGTTTTTTAGGGTTAAGGATGAGCTGGTTGCTGGAGAGCCATGTTTCGACTAAGTTAAAAGATGCCTGAGTAGCTGAGAAGAGCTTAGAGGGAGAGTTGGCTATGGTGATGACTGTAGAGTCATCTGCGTATTGCACTAAAGATGACTGAGGACAGGAGGCATAGAGCTGATTAGTAAAGATATTAAAAAGTAAAGGCCCTAGGATAGACCCTTGAGGTACACCCATTTTTACAGAGAGAGGAGGGGAGACTGCAGATTGCCATCTCATTGATTGAGATCTATCAATGAGGTAGCTGGAGAACCATGCAACAGTATCAGAGGAGAAGTTGAGGTTATGCAGTTTGTGCAGCAAAAGAGAGTGTGAGACAGTGTTGAAAGCTTTTGAGAGGTCCAGGAATAGGCAAGAAATAAGTTTATGGTCGTCCATGGCTATACAGACAGTGTTGAGGAAGGATAATATAGCTGTAGTGGTGCTATGTTTGGGTCTGAAGCCATGTTGAGTGGGTGCAAGCAGATTTTCCTGTGTTAGATACTGCATAACTTGTTTATGAATACATTTTTCTAGCACTTTAGAGAGAGGGGAGAGGATAGTGATAGGTCTAAAGTTGGAGATATCAGAGGAGTTACCTCCTTTGTGTATAGGTAGAGTGTAGCATTGTTGCCAGATGGAAGGGACTTTAGATTCAGAGACAGAGCAATTAATTAGGATAGATACAGGGAGAGCAAAAGAGTCTGCTGCTAGTAGAAGAAAAGTAGAAGGAATATTGTCAGCTGATGCTGAGTATGGTTTCAATTTAGATAAAAGAGTTTTGATGTAGCTAGTCAGTTTGAGGGAGAAGGTATTTGAGGAGATAGTATTAGGAATAGGTTCAGAAAAGTTGGAGATGCTAGTAGTAGAAGAGTTTGGGTTTGGGTTGAGTAGCTTAGATATTGAATTAATAAAATAGGTATTGAAGATAGTGACACTTTCTTCAGATGCCTTGTCTGGACATGGATTGGGGGAGCTAAGATTACCGGGATGTAATATTTGGTTAATAGAGTTCCAGAATTTTTTAGGATTAGATCTTAGGGCTGTGGGAGGTTTGTTATAGAAGTCCTTTTTATCTTTGTTTATGTGTTTTTTTGTCAGATTTCGGAGTTCTTTATATTTTTCCAAGTCTGGAGGGAGCTTAGTTTGTGACCATTTTTTCCATAATTTGTCTCTGGTTATCATAAGGGTATGAGTGGCTTTTTAAAGTCACAGAGATATGTTGGACTTAATTCAGACTTTGCGAGGGGGAGCAAGTGAGTCTATGATGCTAAGGAAGGTGGAGTTGAAAGCAAGGACTGCTTCTTCTAGTGGGAGTTGGGTAAGGAATTTCCAGTTTACTTTAGAGAGGAGAGTATTAAAGGTTTCTAGATGGAAGTTAGAGAGTTTGTGACAAGTAATAAATCTAGGAGGTTTTGAGAAGTGGGGAATGAACCTAAGCACTTTTATATGGGAGTGATCACTCAGGGTGTTTGATAGGGTTTCAGGGTTATATTTGGAAGGATTAGATACAAGTACCCAGTCAATAAGAGTACTAGATGTGTGAGAGTTGTTTGTATGAGTAGGTTGGGAGATTAGCTGTGTAAAGCCATATAAATAAATATGAGTATTAGAGTATGGATTAGTGCAGCGGTTAGTGTTGTCACCTCACAGCAAGATGTTCTCCCATTCGATTCTCGGCTGGAGCGCCTTCTGTGTGGAGTCTGCATGTCCTCCCTGTGGTCAAGTGATGTATAAAGACATGCAGGTAGGTGCATGTGTGCATGAATGGGTGTGCCTTCTTTGAAGGTTGGTGGTCAGGCTGGCAACTCGGCACCGTAAAAATACACTGCCAATCATTAGCAGACCGGAGTTCCGCTGTGGCAACCCCTAACCGGGAAAAGCCGAAAGACATTACTATTAGAGTATGGATTACTGAGAGTTAGCCAGTTAATGTTGACATCCCCAAGGAGGATTGTTTCATTGGGGATGTGTTGAGAAAAGTATGAAAGAATATTTTCAAGCAGAGGGCTGTTGCCTCCTGGAGGACTATAGATAGCTGCTACTGTGATAGTGTTGTGGTCATTGATTTTAAGGTGAGCTGTCAGTAGTTTAGCAGGAGAAAAGGATGGGATTTGGATTCATAATACTTGTAAGAATGAGGTGGTTGGAGTAGAGGATGGCTACGCCACCCTCTTTTTTGTTTTGGCAATCTATGCAGAGTATATTATAACCAGGGGGAGAATGTCTTTATCAGAGGTTTGGGGTTTTAGCCAAGTCCCTGTTAGGTTGATGACATCAGGGGTGTGGATGGCTATCCAGGCATGGATTTCACTAACTTTGTTTAGAATACTACAACCATTCATAGAGTGAAAGGAAATATGTTTGTCTGGAGAGGATGAGTTTATTAAGTAGGGAGAGGTAGAGTTATGTATAGTGGGGTGCTGGATGGGCCCAGGATTTGGATGTATGTCTTCTGATAGAAGCAGGTCTACATGAAGGTGGTAAAGGTTGAATTTATGTGGGTTGCAGGTCAAATACTTAATCTTGGTTTTAGATGCTAGAGAGTGAGGGGGAGGAAGTTTGATTTTAGGCAGAGGGATGTTCATGGAAAAGATAGATGAGGAGATTGTAACAGAGTACTGCAGAGATGAGAAGCAGTTAGTATGGGGATTAGTGGGATCTCTGTGGCCAGGTGGTAATGGAGTAGTACAGGATATAAGATAGAGGAGGAGATTGTAATAGAGTACTGCAGAGATGAGAAGCAGTTAGTACGGGGATTAGTGGGAGCTCTGTGGACAGGTGGTAATGGAGTAGTACAAGATATAAGATAGAGGAGGAAATTGAGTACTGCAGAGATGAGAAACAGTTAGTACGGGGATTAGTGGGAGCTCTATGGACAGGTGGTAATGGAGTAGTACAAGATGTAAGACAGAGGAGGAGATTGTAATAGAGTACTGCAGAGATGAGAAGCAGTTAGTACGGGGATTAGTGGGAGCTCTGTGGACAGGTGGTAATGGAGTAGTACAAGATGTAAGATAGAGGAGGAGATTGTAATAGAGTACTGCAGAGATGAGAAGCAGTTAGTATGGGGATTAGTGGGATCTCTATGGACAGGTGGTAATGGAGTAGTACATGATGTAAGATAGAGGAGGAGATTGTAATAGAGTACTGCAGAGATGAGAAGCAGTTAGTACGGGGATTAGTGGGAGCTCTGTGGACAGGTGGTAATGGAGTAGTACAAGATGTAAGACAGAGGAGGAGATTGTAATAGAGTACTGCAGGGACAGGTGGTAATGGAGTAGTACAAGATGTAAGACAGAGGAGGAGATTGTAATAGAGTACTGCAGGGACAGGTGGTAATGGAGTAGTACAAGATGTAAGACAGAGGAGGAGATTGTAATAGAGTACTGCAGGGACAGGTGGTAATGGAGTAGTACAAGATGTAAGACAGAGGAGGAGATTGTAATAGAGTACTGCAGAGATGAGAAGCAGTTAGTACGGGGATTAGTGGGAGCTCTATGGACAGGTGGTAATGGAGTAGTACAAGATGTAAGACAGAGGAGGAGATTGTAATAGAGTACTGCAGGGACAGGTGGCAATGGAGTAGTACAAGATGTAAGACAGAGGAGGAGATTGTAATAGAGTACTGCAGGGACAGGTGGTAATGGAGTAGTACAAGATGTAAGAATGAGAAGTAATGGAGGTGAAAGGAGACTAGAGGAGGTTGCAATAGCCATGGCCTAAGGTGGGGAAGTCGGATTAGGATGGAGTGAGAACTGGGTAAGGGACTAGGAAAAGTAAGTTGTTGGAACTGTTAGTGAGTTGAAGTAAAATTTAGGTGAAACAAACTGTAGGGGGAGTAGGAGATATGTAGGAAGGAGGATTTGCAGAAGGCCAAACTATGAAGTGATATGTAGGGGACGGGTAAGGTGTATAGGAAGGGGTTGAGTTTGGGGTGGAAGGGATTAGGTGGTTAGCTACAAAGGAAATGATATGAGGGTGGGAGGGGAGTGGAGTGAGCCTGAGCATAGTGAGGGCGAAATGGAGCGGGATGAGCCAGGAAATGGCAGTCACCACAAGAAACAATCAGCAGGCCAGGAGGGAAACAGTAAGGAGCACACAGTGAGAGTCAGCAGGTAAGTAGAAGAGGTGGGGAGGTGTAGACAGAGAAGGAAGAGATGTTATAGCGAGCTATACACAGGTATTCATAGTAAGATAAAAACAGTTAAAAGAAAACCACAAACAGAAAAACAAAAGAGTATAGCTAACTAAGAGAGAGTTGACACTAGGGAAGTGACTAACTTATAAGTGGCAGAGACAGAGGCAAGGTTGCTAAACTGGTGAGTATGGGTGGGGTATCAGTGATATGCAGGTATCCTGTACAGTGGACAAAGACAGACTAACTTGTGGTATGAGCATAGAACATACTTTTAGTGTAAATTGGCTATACAATAGAGCACAGGCGTAATTTCAGGAGTTGGAGCAGTATCAGTAAAGGTAGACGCAGTCTTGAGGGAATACACTTTGCTTTAAAACCGAGGGAAAACAGGAGGGGACAGAGTGTGTTGAATATAAAAGCTAGGGGAAAAAAAACAGAAATAACAGAGGTACTTATGATATTAACTTTACACATTAGAGCAGTAACAATGTGAGACAAAAGTTCAGTAACTTACTTCTGCTATAACACTTTCACATAACAATGGTAAAACTATTAACCATGATGTCGAAGTGTAAAACAACTGACAATAAAAATGTCTGTAGTTCATGTAGTAAATGTGCCATTTTGTAGTTGAAATAATCAGACTAACTGAGATATGAGAATATAGCTAAACAGAAGTTCTATACTTTAACTCTTAAATTCTGCAAGCCAGGTTAAAGAGTTAAAACATTTGGCAGTCTCACAGCAACAGAACTTAGAGCTAAACAAAGTGAGCTATACTTCAGATCCATAAGACTGCTACTAAAAGTATTTGACATAGAGGTCATGCCATAAAGCAGTCACTGTACAAGTTAAATACCCAATAAGGCAATACCTAGATTCTACAAACCAATTGTCACCAGTTAACACTGCTAAAGAAATTCAAACTGCAATCTACAGATATATGGTAAAAGTTTACAATGGAGCAATTGCTACTTAAGTAGAAATATATCCAAAAGCAGATAAAAAATAACCGATATCAATTTATATGCACCCTTTCACTTGTGTGGCATGCAGGGTTGCCAGATTTCCGACTGGCCAGGTAGGAACAAAAAAAAAACAAGGAAGGTCTTTCACTGCAAGTGAAGACTAAAAAAAAAAAAGGTCTTCCACACTAGGGTCTTTAATGCGGAACATCAGAGTTCCGCATTAAACAAAACTAGCTCTGTGTTTATTTTTTATTTGATTGGCCCGGGCCAATCAAAAATAAATAAACACAGAGCTGCTTCTGTTTAATGCGGAACATCGCAGTTCCGCATTAAACAGAAGTAGCTCTGTTTTGCGATTTTTTGATTGGCCCGTATACCAGTATACGGGCCAATCAAAAATCGCTAAACACGGAGCTACTTCTGTTTAATGCGGAACTGTGATGTTCCGCATTAAACACAAGATGCTCTATGTTTAGCGATTTCTGATTGGCCCATATGCCGGTATACGGGCCAATAAAAAAAAAAAAAAAACAAAGCGGAGGCTGCCCGGGATTTAAACTGGCAGTGCGGGACTTGGGATCAGGCTGCTGATCTCGGGACAGTCCCGCCCAGATAGGGACGTCTGGCAACCCTGGTGGCATGAGACAATAACTCAGCCAAGCCATGACTTTGCAAATATTTGAAAAGTTGTTTACCAAAATCCCACAAATAAGTTGCAGCAGCATACAAAGCCCTTCAAAGTGAGGTAAATGCAGTATAAATGCTGAGTACAAGTGAAAAGCTGTTTACATCAGTAATATTAAGGACCTGCACACCACTGAGATGAAGCTACAGACTAGTAGGAAGATGAAAAGATGGCGCAGAAACACTAACAGTTTAAAATGCCCCAGAGGATTAAGGGTGAGAGAGAAAGACCGGGATGCAGAGAAATGTAGTATATGCAGAGAGTGATAGACAGGAAGGTAGAGAGGTGAGGGAGAGGAGGATGCAGGGAAATGTAGTATATGCAGAGTGAGATAGACAGGAGAGTAAAGGGGTATCCTGGGCCAGTAAACGACAGTCAGCACAAGAAACAATCAGCAGGCCCAGAGGGAAATATTAAGGAGCACACAGTGAGAGCCAGCAGGTAAGTAGAAGTGGTGGGGAGGTGCAGACAGAGAAGGAAGAGATGTTATAGCGAGGTATACACAGGTATTCGCAGTAAGATAAAAGTTAAAAGGAAATCACAAACAGAAAAACAAAAGAGTATAGCTAACTAAGAGAGAGTTGTCACTAGGGTAGTGACTAACTTATAAATGGCAGAGACAGAGGCAAGGTTGCTAAACTAGTGAGTATGGGGGGGGTCTCAGTGATATGCAGGTATCCTGTACAGTGGCCAAAGTAAGACTAATTTGTGGTATGAGCTTAGAACATACTTTTAGTGTAAACTGGCTATATATTAGAGCACAGGCGTAACTCCAGGAGTTATCAATATCAGCTCATGCAAGTATTATATTGTTAAGAGTATTTAACACACTATATGTGAAGAGATTTTATAATATATAAAGCAGTTTTGAAGATCTGTGATGGCAGAGGAGAATTCAGTTAAGTCAGCTAATGCTGAATATTCTTTCTGACAAATTATGACAGTACAGTTCAACAGTAAATAGCAACTGACACAGAAATAATATACGATGGAAGATGTGCAGTGTGTTTTGGCAGAAAGGAGCCGAACAAGCAAGAGAAGAAGAATAAATCAGGGAGAAACAGTAAAACAGGTAGAGATAGAGACAGATTCAAGTGGCAAACACGTCGTCTGGATAGAAACAAATCAGGGCTCACAATGTTGTGACTGTGGCTAGACAAGTAAGAGACTGAGAACAGATGACTGCAAAACAGAAAAGGTAATCAGAAATACAGTGGGCTTTCCACAGCCTCGGAAACGTCCCCATTCAAGAGATGTTAAACAATTTCAAGGTACCCTGTCTTATACTAGGTTTGTTTTCAGGATCTCGTTAGGCCTGTTCCCATCTCGGGTGTCAAGAGCGACAGGAGATTAGCTTAAGACTTGTGGCAAAACTAGGAGGCATTTAGTTATGAATATCTGGCCATTACTTAGAATAACTGCCCAGCCCTATAAGTAGCTACTGCAGAGTAGTGATGTAACTTTTGCATAAGAAAAGGGCCAAAATGTGACATCCTAAGACTTTATACTGGGTTTAGTCACCATGGTGGAAACAAGTGGATGACCTATGCGTCATTCTGGGGCAGAGAAATCTGTGCAGGTGATAACAGTGTTATCTGGTTTAAATTACAAAAAAAAAAAAAAAACTTTTCAGATGTCCAGAGAATGGCATTTTTTAAACATTCTGTGTATATTTCATGGTGATATGAATATTTTATGAACCTATAAAGATTCAGTTTTAGGTCTCCAACTTATTTATACATCAAAATATTTCAGTGATATTACTTGCTTCTGATAGGGACATAGGTTCATAGGTTCATAAGAGTTTACTAGTCGAGTGGCCCTAGAGCCCCTACAAGCCTAGCCATGTTAATTCTGAGTTGCCTCAATTGTCCTTGGTTAGAAATTTGCAGAACTAGTCTATAATAAACACTGACTATCCCTGTTCACAAGGGCCAAAGGTGCCCCACCCCCCCCATGGTGAACTTGCGGTCTCCCATCCATTTGTCCAGATTGCGCTCGAATAGGGTCAGTGAGGAGCTCTGCTTCATGTGACTTGGAAGCTTATTCCAGAGTAGCGGCAATCTCAGGGAGACATATCTGTCTCCCCAGCAATGTTTTGTTAATGTCACAGGCTAGGTTAAGATCCCTAGAGCGAGTGACTCTTGTGCCATTTGACTTGCGGCTGTGCAGCATATCAATGAAGGCAGGGTCACTGACTGCCCTGTAGGCTAGGCACAAGTCATCTCTCAGCAGCCTATATGATACAGATTACAGTGACAGGGCTTTCAGTCTAGCCATATAAGTCATGGTTTGGAGGCCCTGTATTTTCTTGGTGAGAAACCTCTGTGGTCTCTCCAGCTGCCACAGGTGTCTGGAGAGGTACATGCAGAAGGGAGCATTGTACTCTATTAATTAATGGTCTGATGAGAGTTGAGTACAGTGGATTTATAACATCCTTAGACTTAGGTGGGATGCCCTTACTTATGAGATGCACAATGTAGAAGGCTTTCCTTACCACTATGGAAACTTGGTGATTGAAGTTCAGATTGCTGTCTACCTGTGTTCCCATATCTCACACCACTGGGTTTGAACTTAGTGGGGTGCTGTCAATATTGTAATTTGCAGGGAATTCTGCTTTGCCAAAAGGGATAATAATGCACTTTTTTGCATTTAGTTTTAGACTGTGGCTTTGGCACCAATCATTTGTCTGTGTTAGCCCCTCCTGTAATATGTTAACAATGTTGGGGGATTCAACAATTGCACCCAATTTGCATTCATCAGTGAACTTGGTAAGTCAAAGGCCATCTACTTTAGCTTGGACTTCCAAACAGTAGAGGGCCCAGCACAGATCCTTATGGTATGCCACTGGTGACTAGTCTACTCTGACAGTACGTGTTCTGTCTGCGAGCAAATTGGCTAGCCATCTAGTGATGTAAGGGTTAATCCCCAGTTTGGAAAGTTTTCCAATGATACCTGAGTGAGGGATTGTGTCAAAAGCCTTGGATAGGTCACGATAGGCAATATGCATGGTCTTACCTTCATCCAGGGCTTTGGTGACTTTCTCAAAGAAGTCTACCAGGTTTAATAAGCATGATCTACCCTTAACAAAGCCAAACTGGGTTGGGTCTAGAGTTTGAAGGTCACCTAAGTCCTTATTGATAAAGTACATGATGATTCTTTCCATGGCCTTGCAGATGAGTCTGGTTATACTTATGGGTCTATACTACCTGGGGTCAGTTGATGCCCCCCCCCCCCTTTGTGCAAGGGGATTACTGTTGCTGTTCTCCACTCTGCTGGAACAAAGCCAGTTCTCAGGCTGAGGACAAAGAAAACACCAAGTGGGTCTGCTAGATCCTGTTTTAGATTGCTTAATAAGCAACCTGGGATGTTATGTGGTCCCATTGAGGCCTTGATTTTGGCCTTGGAGAGTGCAGATATGACCTGATTTCTAGAGATACCAGGCAGAGGACTGGTGTCAGGTATGCTTTGAGGTATGCCTGGTGGGACAGGGGGTGAAGTTTGTGTCAAATCTTCCAGCTAGCAGGTTGGGAATTTCCTCTGGTAAAGTAAGAATTATATCATCTATTACCAGTTGGGCACATAGCTGGGCATTCCCTTTTAGATTTTGGATGTAGTTAAAAATGTCTTATGATTATCCTTAGCTAGGGATACTAGGGATGCTTTGTAATTAGCTTTAGAGGACTTTACAAGATTTCTGATTTGCTTGTTCAAGCTGTGGGGGGAATTCTTCCTCTGCTGAGTCAGTTCCCTCTTGTTCTTAGACATCAGTTTCTTCCTTCTGTTATATAATCTGTTTATACTTGAGGTCCACCAGGGTGGCTTGCTTTTTCAGGAGGAACTGATTTTAATATGGTCAGGCACAGCCAAATCTATACAATTCTTTAAGTGTTTATACAGGGCATTTGTGTACACCTCTGGATAGAAGTCATTGCTGTCTGTGATTGTGGGGGGTTGTAAAACATTTTATACCATCACTTAGTAGGCTGTAGTTTGCTTTGGAAAAGTTTATTTTATTTTTTTTCTCCTGTGGTGGTGACAGGTTCAATAGTTACTTAGAGCAAGACTAATTTATGGTCCGACCTTACCGGAGAGGGCATCTCACGGGGGGAGTGCAGTGATCCCCCTCATGTTGGTGAGTACTATGTCTAGGACATTTGAGCTCCTTGTGGAGGTGCAGACTATCTGTTCCACAGCATTTGTATTGACAAAGTTCAGGAACCTCTGGGCATGCATGTTTGTGCTCATGTATGTCACCCAGTCGATGGAAGGATAGTTGAAATCTCCCATGACTAAGGTGCTGGGCTGCATGGTGAGTGACTTCAGTAAGTCCAGGTAGGTGGTGTGCTTTTCTTGGTTCATGGTGGTGAACCTATAGCTAGCACTGATGTGGCAGGGTATTTTGCCTATAGTTAATTTGACATGGAGTAGTTTGAGAGTCATACTGTTTGACCAGTCTCGGGTTGTACTTGGCTTTAATGAAGCTGGATACACCCCCACCTTTGGTTCTTTCATGCTCATTTTGAGGTCTGAATGTGTGGAATGCATTGTTGCCTTGCATGGCTGGGATGCTCTCCATGGCCTTGAACCATGTCTCAGTGACTGCACAAATGTCAGCATCTTCCAAGGTGATGAGTGCTTCCAGGAAGTGCAGTTTCATGTTTAGACTACTAGCATTAAGCAGCAGAGCCTTAAGTTTGTCTCAAGTTGATTTTGTTAAGTCAGAAATGTTGTTGTTTTGACATTACCTAAAAAGGCACTATGTGGGAAGCAAGCACCTTTGCCAGTATATGAAAGCCTAGAGGAGACAGGTACAGATCATCTATGGCAAAGCAGAATAGCCTGTTAACCATATCTTCCCAGACTGACAGATACTGGATCCCCCTGGACTGACACCACAAACTAAGCCAATTGTTGAAGTCAATAATTTTTTCTTTATATTGTGGCATCATCCTGGGTGAAGGTAGAATGCTGCTTGGGGCTAGAATCATACCTGCCTGGGACACGTAATCTAAGAGTTCAGTCATGTCTCTTTTCATATAGTCCAGAGAGGTATGTCTCAAATCATTCACCCCAGCATGGACTATGGCAGAGTGATAGTGGTGCTTGTTGTTAAGTGACTTGAGTGCATGTGTGATTTGACAGATCCTCGGACCTGACAGGTAGCTGACTGTGACTTTCTCCTTGTCCAGCCTAGTGAGGGGGCATCTTTGTGTCTCACTATGTAGTCGCCTAAGACCAAGACATTAGATTTTGAGATGTTTCACTTTGGGGCTTATTTGCTGAGACACTGGTATATGTGCTATTATGTGTAGTGGTTTCTATTTGCATAGCAGTGTGTGCAAGTGGTTTATGTTTGAGAGGTCTCTAATCTTTTGGTAGACTTCTAGTGAGTATCTCTGAGCATGTGGGTTTATGTGTTGTGACCTTGTTTTGTGTGAGAGGTGATGTGTGTGCTGACAACCTGTTTGATATCATCTTTCATATATTGTATTTGTTATAGCAGTAAGTGGTTATCAATATACATAAGGCAATTACTGCATTGCCTCAGGATGCCCATGTCAATCAGGCTGGCTGGTGAAATGATGGGAAACTGCCATTATAGCAGGTTTTTACCGTATGTAGTGAGAGTAGGGAACAGGTGAAGGAGACCCTGGAGAGATGGAGATATGCTCTAGAGAGAAGAGGAATGAAGGTCAGCAGGACTAAGACAGAATATATGTGTATGAATGAGAGGGAGGACAGAGGAATGGTGAGGATGCAGGGAGTAGAGGTGGTGAAGGTGAATGAGTTTAAGTACATGGGATCAACAATTCAAAGTAATGGTGAGTGTGGAAGAGAGGTGAAGAAGAGAGTACAGGCAGGATGGAGTGGGTGGAGAAGAGTGTCAGGAGTGATTTGTGACAGATGAGTACCAGTAAGAGTGAAAGGGAAGGTCTACAAGAGGGTAGTGAGACCGGCTATGTTATACGGGTTGGAGACAGTGGCATTGACAAAAAGGCAGGAGTCAAGAGCTTGACGTGGCAGAGTTGAAGATGTTAAGATTTGCACTGGGTGTGACAAGAATGGACAGGATTAGGAATAAGTATATTAGAGGGTCAGCCCAGGTTGGAAGGTTTGGAGACAAAGCCAGAGAGGCAAGATTATGTTGGTTTGTACATGTGCTGAGGAGGGATGCAGAGTATATTGGGAAAAAGATGCTAAGGATGAAGCTGCCAGGTAACAGGAAAAGGGGAAGGCCTAAGATAAGGTTTATGGATGTGGTTAGAGAGGACATGCAGGCGGTTGGTGTGACAGAGCAAGATGCAGAGGACAGGAAGAAATGGAAACAGTTGATCTGCTGTTGCGACCCCTAACGGGAGCAGCCGAAAGAAGAAGAAGACTATTAGAGAAGGGACTGGGCTAGTTTGACCAGTGTTTATGCTAGGACTAACAAAGGGTCATGTTCTATTGAAGGCTTTGGATGATAAATGTGGCAACACTGCTCAGTAGGGAAGCTTGGTAGGGTTCCACTGACAGATGCCCAGGGAAAATTTGAGTTTCAAGATATCTGCAGCTATATAGGGCACCCTTAACTCTTGTTGTATGGTGCATTGCAACTTGAAAACAGAAGGCTTAAATAGAGGTGAAATTAAAACACTTTAAAGCTAAACTACCAATAGGAAAGCACACAATGACCCCTCTTCCATCAATCCCCAGCTCAGACAAGGCTGGATCCACACTCCTCTGCCACAAGGATGCAGGGAGCCTTCTTAATGTTAGATAGCTGGTTTAGTGCTCAAGTGTATCAATAACAGGCTAGATTCAGCAGGTCTGAATCTAGTTCATGCTATCTAGGTATTAGAACAGTGTAAATCAGGTACAGAGAAGTGCAAAACAATACTAAGGGCCCTTTTGTGTGTTTAACAGCTCAGATAGACCAGGTAAACACCTACTGCCATCAGATGAACAATCCCAGTCATCCCAGTGAAAAAGCACAGTAAAGGAGTGTCCAGAGTGAAATGTTACCACAAACAAACTTAAATGGTATGAGATGCTACCACAAACAAACCTAAAGATATAGATACAGCAGTGTACTTTAAACAGCTTATAAATGCCTGATTATTCAATAAAAGTACTTTGCTTTGAACAAATGAGTAAAGAGCCACTCAATTGTACAGAATTTATAAAGCACTAAAAAACAAGATAAGCTGATTAATAAGCCCTCCAGCCAATAAAACTACATTCAGACAGCGCAAGTGTTTCTCCAACCTCAACAGACCAGGCTATTACCCTGTGCACTAGATGGAAAATCCACTGACCTCTTTTGTGTAAAAACAATTGCTTGCTAGATTGTAAAAATACACTACTTATAGGTTCATAGGTTCATAGGTTGGTAGTAGGCTATCGGCCCTAGGGCCTATGCAAGCCTAGCCATAACAATTCCCTGGATATTTCTTCCCACAATATTTACTTCTCTGGGCCCCTGTCTAGCAGGGCGACTGACATGATCCCCGGGGTGAATTTCCTATCTCCCATCCAATCATCAAGGTTCCTTTTGAAGAGGGCCAATGAGGCGCTCTGCTTGACATGTATGGGCAGTCTATTCCAGTGTTTGGGGAGTCTCTGGGTCAGGAACCTATCCCTCCAGCATGTTTTGTTCATTGTGATGACAAGGTTTAGATCCCTGGAGCATGTGGCTTTGAGGGATTGGGATTTCTTTAAGTGGAGCATTTCCAACAGCTCAGGGTTTGACATGGCCTTGTATGTTAAGCAGAGATCGCCTCTGAGTAGACGATATGCCAAAGAGTATAGCTGGAGTTTTTTTAGATGGTCAGCATATGGCATCTGCTTTAGGCCTGTGATTCTTTTAGTGAGGTATTTCTGTGGTCTTTCCAGCTGTTGCAGATGTCTTGTGAGGTACATACCAAACAGGGCATTATACTCTATAATGGGTCTAATGAGGGATGAGTACAGTGGGACAATGACCTCCTTTTTTCTGGATGAAAAGCCCTTAGTGATGAGGTGTGCCACATAGAAGGATTTCCTGACTGTTGTGGCGATGTGGTTATCGAAAGTGAGACCACTGTCCACCTGTGTCCCTAAGTCTCTTATCACACTTTCGATGTTTAGTGTCCTGCCACCTATGTGGTAATTCATGGGTACATGTTTTTTTCCAAATGTGATAACTATACATTTCTTGGCATTAAGCTTGAGATCATGGCTCTGGCACCAGGCACCTGTTTCTGTAAGGCCCTTTTGTAGAATATCCGCATCATTTGGGAATTCAATAATGGCTCCCAGTTTGCAGTCATCTGCAAACTTTGTTAGCCAGAGTCCCTTAGTGTTGGCCTGTACTTCAGAGAAGTAGATGCCAAATAACAGTGGTCCCAGGACTGGACCCTGAGGTACTCCACTTGTCACTTGTCTGGAGCTGGATTTGGAGTTGGCTACTTTTACAGTCTGGGTTCTGTCAGTAAGCCAGTTGGCAACCCATCGAGTGACATAGGGATCAATGCCCAGCTTAGTAAGTTTATCTATGATTCCAGAGTGGGAGATGATGTCGAAGGCCTTGTCGAGGTCCAGATAGGCTGTGTGGACCGCCTTACTCTCGTCCACGGCTCTGGAGACTGATTCGAAGAAGTCAATCAGGTTCAGGAGACAAGATCGGCCCTTCACAAATCCAAACTGGGTGGGGTCCAGTGTTTGAAGGTTGCCAATGTCTTTGTTTATAAGTTTCATGATAATGCTTTCCATGCCCTTGCAGATCAGGCTTGTCAGACTGATGGGACGGTAGTTCGCAGGATCCAAGGCGGATCCTCCCTTGTGGAGCGGGATAACTGTAGCTGTGCACCACTCAGTGGGCACTAAGCCTGAGGTGAGGCTATGATTAAACATGACACTTAGGTGAGGTGCCAGTTCATTTTGTAGTTCATGTAGTACACAGCCTGGGATGTTATCTGGTCCCATGGATGCTGTATTCTTAGCTTTGGAGAGTGCGGTTTCTACCTGTGTGGCCATGATTATCAGAATTTGGCAATCTTTTGATATTGAGATGGGCCTTTTAAGGGTGTGAGAGGGGGGTGAAGTTGGCACTAAATCAGTCTGCCAGGATATTGGCACTATCCTTGGGATCAGTATATTTAATGCCATTCTGTTGTAGCTCAGAACAGATCTGCACATTGCCATTTAGATTCTTGACATAACTATAGAATGCCTTGTGGTTGTCTTTGGAATCATTGGCAATTTTATTTCCGTAACTAGCTTTTGAGGATTTTATGAGGGATCTCAGCTTCTTACTGAGGCTGGAGAGGGAGTTTTTTGCATCCTGGGATTTTCCTCTTTTATCCAATAGCTGGCTAGAGAATGAAGTCAGATCGAGTAGAATAGACAATGGGAGGCAAAATGCACTTTTTAAATATAAACACAAGGAAAGGCAAATAAATAATTCAGGATATCAACAGCAGTATAGAAAGGAAAGGCAAATAAATAATTCAGGACATCAACAGTAGTGTAGAAAATGGAGGAGCTATTTCACCTTACTCATGCTGGAACTTTCTGGTTATCCAAGCAACTTTGCTTTGAAGGATGTTCTTTGGATACAAAATTTTGTCCTAGCAGAAAGTGAAGAGCCAGAACCCATTTATAAAAGAAAAAAAGGGGGAAATCATTCAAAAGTGCGGTGCTAAATTATTTTTCCTAGTATTGCCATATTCCTGGATACCCCTTGAATGTCTTCAAGTGATGGGATTTTTTTCCTAAAAGTTCTATGCAACAGTACAATTAAGTCAATCTTGACATTTTGCTTTGAGTTCTCAGTGAACATTATGGCTGCAGCAGTGAAAAAGCCTTTTAATGGTCCAAAATAAATAGAAAGACAACATGCTGCCCAGAGTCAGTGACCTCATGTTTATAAATTTCGCCTGGAAGTCTTTTGCAATCACTAAACTGTTTAAAGTCAGCGGTAGATATTTTATATTTGTTTACAGGGTACAGCACTGAGCCGCATGAACCTTTTTCAGAGTCAACCCAGGATCACAATTTGGTTAAGTGATTTGCTCATGAGGCTGAGAAGAATCAAACCTTGGACTGCGGGAAGTCACTTGTTAACAGTTCAAAGCCTTAATCTTCTGTGCTAACTACCATACAACAGTTATATTTGGTTATGATATGTTTGTCTAATCCCATTTAATCTTCTATTTTATATTTCCCTATGTAGGAATGCATTTATGTGTTTAATTTTCAAAATGTATTGCCTAAGTTCAAGTAAACGGTTTCATTATTTATTTTCAAAATAGTGTGTCTACTTTTTTATTAATGTATACAAGGGTAATTACACACAACTTATAAACTGCAACTGTTGGAATCTTTAAAGAGAGAGACTTCGTATCCTTAGCTACTAAAAGGTAATAGAGCAGAAGCTAATTTAAAGAGTGAACTGTAATTGGGACCCAGATTACTATGAAAGCAACAAGTAGCAGGGGCACAGAAGAGTTATTATTAGCCTCTCCTGGATAGCAACTTATTTTTGTCTATATGTGACTGTGTGTTTGTGTGTGTGGTTGTGTTTGTGCATGTGTGTGTGTGCGCGTGTGTGCGCGTCTGCGTGTGTGCGCGTGTCTGCATGTGTGTGTGTGTCTGCGTGTGTGCGTGTGTGCGTGTGTGTGTAGTGGTTTTAGCCAAGACACAATTAAGGCAAAAGTGAAAGGCACTGAGCTTAGAGAGAGGTGTGGGAAATCACAAAAAGCCAATGATTATAGCTTTCTTCTCCAGTGGTGTACTGTAAGATGTATTTGGTTGTGGCAGACATTGGTCATAACCAATGGCAGCATTGCTGATTTCTCTTATGTTCTTAAGTTGAGGCACCTTACATTTACAGTTGCCAGCACTGTGGATTGTAAAGGAACATGAGAGAAAAGAGCTCTCCCTATGATGATGCAGTGGCTGTTGTTGCCCTCTCCCCAAAAAAAAAAAAAAAATTGTACATTTTGTCAAGCTGAAACATTTGCAGATGTGTTTGATACATCAGACTTAGTCAGACAAAGGGAAGGAGATGTACCCCAGAAGATAGGGACCACCATCAGTAAATGTCTTGCTGAATTTTACTACGATCACAGTAGGGTAGCAGATGAGGTCTGTTTTGTTGGCAAGGTCATCTGTCAGACGCACAAAGCTGTGTCAGGTCTGTACCCAGATGTGATGCTACTCTGAGGGGAGAATGGTTTTCTTCTCATAGCACACTTACAAAGTTGCTTTGCCACAAATTTTAATAAATTACTTAGTGCAGGTAGTGCTGTGGATAACCTTTACTTTGCTTTTTTCAAGTGCAAAATCGAACAGTAAAATATTCCATTGATTGCTGATAATGTGAGATGCCCTAATTTAGTTGCCTGGGTATCAAAGCAAAAATAAAAAATCCAAAATCCTATAACTAGAGACTGAGAAGAGCTGGTTCTACACATCATTACCCCTCCTCCTTTGCTTGACAGTGGCAGCGTAATACATTTGTAGCTTACCATTGCCAAGGTAAAAACGATTGTGGTTGTTGTTTTGCAGATCGACCAGGGCTGATACAGAAGGATACAGTTAACAGTGTACAGGAAGACCTGGCTGCTATTCTCAAGACATACATGAATCAAAACCGTCCAATTAAAGAAAGCAGGTGAGAATGTAATTAGCTAGTAATCAGGTACACTACTGACAAACATCTTTCTTTCTTCAACCTAAACACACGTTCCTCTATCCCGTTGATCCTCACGTCATGACCTTTTTAGATGGAGAAGGGTGGCTTATGGTCTTTTACCAATATTACACCATGAACCCACTGCTGTCTTCAGTGCTTCTTCTCTCCTGTAGGAGACCACACCGATCCCTTCTGTTCCTGCTATCCAGGACTTGAAAGCTTAACCATAGGGGACCACACCCATCCCTTCTGTTCCTGCTATCCAGGACTTGAAAGCTTAACCGTAGGGGACCAAACAGATCCCTTCTGTTCCTGCTGTCCAGGACTTGAAAGCTTAACCGTAGGGGACCAAACAGATCCCTTCTGTTCCTGCTGTCCAGGACTTGAAAGCTTAACCATAGGGGACCACACCGATCCCTTCTGTTCCTGCTATCCAGGACTTGAAAGCTTAACCGTAGGGGACCAAACAGATCCCTTCTGTTCCTGCTATCCAGGACTTGAAAGCTTAACCATAGGGGGCCACACCGATCCCTTCTGTTCCTGCTATCCAGGACTTGAAAGCTTAACTGTAGGGGACCAAACAGATCCCTTCTGTTCCTGCTATCCAGGACTTGAAAGCTTAACCATAGGGGGCCACACCGATCCCTTCTGTTCCCGCTATCCAGGACTTGAAAGCTTAACCATAGGGGACCAAACAGATCCCTTCTGTTCCTGCTGTCCAGGACTTGAAAGCTTAACCATAGGGGACCACACCGATCCCTTCTGTTCCTGCTATCCAGGACTTGAAAGCTTAACCGTAGGGGACCAAACAGATCCCTTCTGTTCCTGCTGTCCAGGACTTGAAAGCTTAACCGTAGGGGACCAAACAGATCCCTTCTGTTCCTGCTATCCAGGACTTGAAAGCTTAACCGTAGGGGACCAAACAGATCCCTTCTGTTCCTGCTGTCCAGGACTTGAAAGCATAATTCCAGACAGCAGCGTGTCACATTATACCATGCTGTCATGTACTGTCACTGCTACCTTAATAATGTTACATCCTTTTATAGAGAAAATTAATTAATTACATTCTTGTTGTAGGTATTGCATATTTTAGGATGTGTGAGATATCATTTAGCCAATATATAATGTTATTGGTTGATGTGATTGAAAGTTGTGAAATCTGTCGTTATGTAAGACTACTGATAGCGATTGTTTCTTGAGTATCCGTTATACTGCAACATATTTAGAACATGTATCTAATGATACGAAATGCATTCACATGAAACACCTCCACTATATAGGGTATACAGGGAAATTGTACTGTATTATTTAAGAGAACAGAATATGTGTAGTTGTTCAAGCCAATATAATGTTTTTTTTTTTTTAGCTAAGGCACCTGCCATGCCTGTGGAATACAGGTGGCACAAATCACTGCAGTATTCCATATTCAGTTTAGCATAGTCGATTAGCAAATACAAGCAGTAAATAAAGCCTGTGGTGTACACAATAGGTATTACATACGAAGGTGTACTTCTTTTGATGCATTTTATATGTAAATAAATACAAATTATGCAATAGTACAAATTCAGTAATCCAAAATCCACTTTTCAGTTCACAGAAACATATCTTTACAGAGCCATCACAAAATCAACTCCTAGGTTGCATTTTACAGAATTTTTTCATTCAGACAGAGAACAACACAATTGCATAATGACCTAAGAGAAGTAGATGCGAAATTCAGTTCAGATGAAATATATGGAGCCATGCTTCCAGGATTGTTTTAAACTTTTTTCTGGTTCACTGGCTGTCTAACACTTGTTCTCTGAAGCAATTATAAACTCCCTTGTTTCCACAAAGAAAATAATCTCTCAGATCCATAGCAAGTTTGCCAGTGTTCTACATCTGCAAATAGGTGCTTGATTGTTGGATCTCATCTCAGGAAAGTTTAACCATAAGTACAGTCTGTCATATGTCTTTCCCTGGTTATTCTTTTATGTTTAATTTATAATAATAAATGTTCCCTTGGATGGCAATGATTTATTGGGAACATGGAACAGTCACAACATTTCTTCATATTCAGTGACTGCTGTCTGAATGTTGTAAGACTGGTTGGTAGTATAATATTGTATTGATCCTTGAATAAAGTACCTTACATTCTGCTTTACTCACCTGGGGGACGGAAATAAGCAGCATTTTGCTGGCTCACCTAGTTTGAAGAAGAGAAAGGAATTTTCTGGTAAGTGGTAGCACATGGTTGAGCAAAGTGATTTAGCCCAGCAGTAAGCAAGGAAAATGTGCCAAAACTCAATATAGATCCACAATGATGTCACTGAACAATGATGGAAAAAAGAGTAGGACATAAAATAAAAATAGAAAATACCCGAGAACTGCAGTTCTCGTCACAGCTAGCAATGAGCCTTTTGTCTGGCCTTTGAGCCAGCTGGGAAATAATTATCTGAAAGATGACACTCCCCTGTTGATCCAGCCCAGCCAGCTTGGAAATAAATATCTGAATGATGACCCCTCCCTCTGATGACTCCTCACTCTTGATCCAGGCCCTGGTGATGAGAAATGAGTGGGCTGCATAGCTCTCAATGTCTTAGAGCAAGAAATCTGGACAAAGCCTAAAATAATGGGAGAGGGGACAGAGGCCCAAACACAGAGACAGATTTTAAATATTGCTCTTACAAACTCAGAAAGTTGCAAGAAGGACACAATTTGTGTTAGAATGCACTATCTGAAGAATATGAAGTCTGAAACTCAAATATATGTCATTACTTAGTGACTTTGATTCTCAGTGATTTTCAAAAAAAGCTAAAATTTATGAAGAACTGACCAAAATATGAGGCAAAAATATGAACATTCTGTGACTATCTGGATGGTCGAGAGGTATGATGGGCTGATTGATTAAGGAGGGGGCTGATGATGAAACAGGCAGGAAGAGGCACAGAGTGGCAAAAGAAAATGTTTTTCAATACTTAGAAGAGTAAGACACAACCTGTGTGGAGTGAAACTGGATAAATGATTCTTCCTGTTAGATTCCATTAAGCAGACACATTCTTGACAACATTATTAACATTCTTTTTATGCAGTCTTCCTTTCTTCCATAATTCACTATCAGTTATTGGGCTGGATTCTGAAAAATTCATAGTAGTGGAGTACCCCATATATCCTGTTGTCACTAACTCATGCTTGCTTGTTCTCCATATCACTGAGAATAACATCATTCTAGGGGTAGGGTACACACAATTCAGTGTCTCACAATGCTGATATATTGAATGGGCAGGACTCCAGCTACAGCAGGAGCAGGTAATGAGATTCTAGGATATGCTATGCTATGCTAATGAATCTTGTTGACTTTGCCTAGTATAGTACTAGAATAATAATAACACAAAGACAATTCATCAAACCACTCAGCCTGGCAAAACTGCCTTGCACTACAGCTCCAGCTGTGTGGTAGCTTCCTGTCTGCAGTACTAGAGAGCTGCCATACAGGTAGAGCGAGTTATATGGCCATGTGGCAGTTACACCTAGGAGCTTCACATGTACGGCAGATGGAAGAATGCAATCATGGCAGCATGGCCTTCATGCTTGCTTTATCCCTGTCCAGGGAGCAGGATACACATAGGGCCACTAGTTCACCATGATATTAAAACTATTTTTTAAATTAAAGGTCTTTGTGAACCGTCCTGATAAACTTTGAGATGGTTCACTTACTGCCCAAATACACATGCATATTTCCCTTGACCTCCCATGTCCTTTTCCTTCCAGACAGTAAAGTACAGTTCCATTTGCATATGGAACTTGCTACCTGAAGCAGTCTGTCTTTCCATGTAGTACTGCCTGCAGTAGTACCGAGTCCCACATACAGGTGGAGCTACAGCATTACCGAAACATCCCTGTAACTTTAGTGGGTAACTCTGATGCTTTAATGTACTCCGCTGAAGTACTTCATTGAAGGAAGCCTTGTTTCTCTTTGGAAACCAAGTATATGGCACTGGCAGTTCCCAGTAGCATGTACTTAATGGGAATCAGCAGAACCCTAAGTTTTGAACTCGTGAGTAAGTAACTACTTGGCATACTGTGTTACACCATGCCCAAGTCCTTTTAGAATCCTCCCCATATTTTTCACCTCCAATTTTCTTGTTATCATATTATCATATTTGTGAATGAATTGTTCCCTAGCCCATCTCCCAAAATCCTCAAACAATAAACATGCAACCATGTTCATTAAACTGAGCTATGTCAGGTTAGTGCTAGAAATTTCATTAAAACTATGCATCTTGCTTTTCTGTTTTACACATCTCCTACTTGGCAGTACATTTTATTTATATTGCACTCCTTTATTTATATTATACTGCTATGACAGCTACCAAAATCCCAAGTATTTTTATTACACAGTTATCAATTTAACCTTAGTACTTTATTACTTAACTTTATGCATGTAACCCAACATATGTGAATCGTTTTGCTATAACTGCTATTATATCAATATTGTTTAAAATTGTGTTTGTTTTAAAATGTATTACTGGAACTTTTCTCCTCAGGTCTCCTCTGAAAATGGGCCACAAGCCCAGTTGGACAAACCCGGTTAACAAATGCCAATAAATAAATAAATAAATAAATAAATAAATAAATAAATACTTAGTCTTAAGGGCACCATCTTAAGAGTTCAGTTCTGAGATCTGTATCATGGAGTTTGTAACAATGTAGAAACTTTCATTAACTTTTTATACTTTCTCATTCTAAGTTCATCTGTCGTTCTTTTGCTGCAGATAAGACATAATCTCATCCACTTATCAGCGTAGCCGTCATGAAATAAGACAGACGTTTTCCATTTTTTGTTTCACCAATAATTCTTTAACACCTCACATGGTCATGTGCCCGGTCAGGTAAAGCAAAACTAATATAAACCTTGTTCACTTCACTTCTTCCACAATCCATTTGCAACCATAATAAAATCGACAGCTTTACATCAGTTTTATGCGTATGCACTTTCCCAGACTATATGCAGGTCTACATGATGACCCTGCTTTGACCAGGACAATATCTCCAACCAAAAGGGGAAAGGAGAGATATTATCACTTCTGCAATTCTATATTTTCTAAATATCAAAAAATGCCTCCAGTTAAATAACACATAGCTAGCACTGCTGGTATAACTCTTGTATATCTCACTCCCATTCATTTTCACTTCATTTATATGTTCTTGAATAAATTCTTAAAATATTACAGCAATAACTGATGACATTGGCATGATATATTGAAGATTTACCCATGGTTGGTGTGGTTTAATCATGAAGGCAAAGCCCGAGTGATTAAATAAAGCCAACCATGGGTAACTCAATATACCACACCACAGAGTCAGTTATTGCTTTTATACAATGATATTATTTAAGAAAAAAAATACTTTTCTTAAATAATGTCTCTGCATAATGCCTCCATTGTGCCCTTCCGTGTTTTGCCGGTATCCTGGGGCTTTTCTGATGTATTGCGCATGCGTACTGGACTTGCATTCCCAAGCTTACGCAGTACATCAGTGCTTTGCAAAGGAAGCAATGGAGAAAGGAAGATCTCCATTGCTTTTTTTTTTTAAAGAAAAAATAAAGCAGGAGACTTTTAATGTTCGGGAAAGCTGGGGCAGAGAAAAATAAAAGGATAATTAGGTACGTTTCTTTAGTTTTGCAGAACTTACCTGATTATCCTCTTATTTTTCTTTGCGCCATCTCCCTCGTTTGTTTGAGGTCTTCGGTTTTGTAAATTTATTTAAAAAAAAAAAGAAAAGTAAAAATTTTATGAGATATACTAATGGAAAAAAGTCTCCATTGATATATTCTCAGATTTACAATGGGCACGCTGGTTGGGCTAACCAATCAGAGTTCTCCTTTTTGAATATTACTGGCCAGTCATTGTATAATTATCATTAACTGATCTTTACTCCCACTGCTCTCCACTTTGCATACCGTTTTCCAACTTTCATTCTTCACGTTTATGCACAACTGAAACAACTTATGTGTAGTTTATATCTTGTCAAAACATTTTGTTTTTAACCCAATGTATCATTGCTGAAAGAAAACATACACAGATTCAACAGTATTGAACAATTTCCCAATTGCATGTGATCATATATAGCTGGTTTAGTATAACTTTACTTTAAAAGCAGTATTCTTAAACTATCTACCACACCAAACTTAAAATCAGTTTATATCTTAGTTATTATTTTTAATATTATTCACTGTTTCAGTATATATAGTGTTACACAGAAAAAAAAAATATATAATGGGACTACTTAGTACGTTTAAATGAATCCGACTTACCCAAGCTGATTCCACTAAAACTACATTACAATGAACGCACGGGACTGCAGAATTAATTTCCCCGTGAAAAGAACCACTTGGCCACCATGGTGAACTGTGCCCTCTCTTCTGTTTAGTGCGATCTTGGAGTTGGTATACTTAAATGGGGGGGGGGGGCAAAGCCCCCCACTTTGGTGAGCTGACTTTTGCTCCATTTCAGTTAATTACCATGGTGGCCAATTAGTTCCTTTCACAGGGAAAGGAATTTGGCAGTCCATGTGTTTGTTGTAGTAATGTAATTTCAGTGGAATCAGCTCAGGTAAGTCATTAAACATACTTTTGTTTAAATGAAATAGATCCATATATATATATATATATATATATATATATATGTGTGTGTGTGTGTGTGTGTGTGTGTGTGTGTGTGTGTGTCTGTGTGTGTGTGTTACACAACCTAGGCTATTTCTTGTGATATTTCTTTTATCACTGCCATATAGCTAATATTTCACTGTACCCTACTACACTGTTTATTCAGTTGTCAGAATTACTTAATCAATAATTAGAAGTATATTGTGCCTAATCACCAGTAACTGCAAACATCAATTAACTAATAGAAATCCAGAGGTACCTAACTTATGAAACACAGATTTTTAAAACTTAGCACATAATATTTTACTTAGTCCAAAGAAGTGAGTAATTATATGAATAAATTTTACCATATTCCATTTTAGGCATAGTGTAAACATTTTCATATTGCTGGCCCCTCAGCACATTCTCAGATATTTAACCAGTTTTAATATGTGCCATAATTATTTAGTCATATGGTTACAAAATCTGCTTAATCATATGATTAATAAAGCTCAATATTAATATTTGAAATGTGGTGGATTCTTCACCCTATTGTATAATATTGGCCTAGTGGGACTAAGTTTGTCATTAAAGTCTAAATAAATGAATAAAAATAAATAAAACAGTGTCAATGAGTGCTGGTTATGAGGATTATATAATCATGTTGTAAATGCTTTTCCATACTGTAGTTAGAATATGTTATTAACTCTTTCAAATGGCTGATACTACATCCTGTTTTGTCATATGCAAACAACATCAGTAAGTATAATTATTCAGTCATGTGCTTACACTTCACTACAGTCCAGTTCAAACTTAATTCTAACGTTTTCATATGAATGATACTTCATCATATACTGTTCTGTATATATAATCGCAATAATTATTATCTCAAAATTTACTTAATAAAGGTACTTACTCAAAAATACTACTGGTACTTTTTCCTGTTTATGAAGAAAGATATAATCGTTTCCCAGACACCTGTGCCAACACTTACAAAGTTTAACCTTTCAACTGTATACTGGAAGAATTTTCTGGCAAGCTTGAATACTTTATTAAAAAAACATCCTTATTATATAGTACATGCATTCAATTACAGCCATCTTGCCTCTCCTGCCATCTTGTTCATGATATTTCACATTTCATAGCTGTATTTTCTCCAGAGTTCATGTTCTTCTCTCCCTCTTCCTTTGTTTCTGTAGCAGTTCCAATGCTATTCAGTCTAACCTTCCTAATCTCCTCTTGTCTGAAATGTAACTTTGTTAAATCTCAGTGGCAATCCCTTTATTTTTGCTAACATTACATTAGAAAAAAAATCAACAGCACCAGTCAAAAGTAGCAGGACAAGTCAAATAGTAGTACTAGAGAGATATTATTTACACCTTTTTACTGCTTCCACAAAGCACAGCTCATGTTTCAAAGTCACCTTGTCTAATCACGATCAACATATTCAGATTGCAAAGCCAATGATAACCTTCTACCACATTGCCACAATTGCTAAATTATGTGCTACTTCATCTAACATGCTAAAATGCAAACTGTTATGTATCTAGGTTTTGTATACTTAGCGTCTGTCTCATATATTGGCAACACCTCACCGCTTCACCGTTATAGTCACCAACATTTTGTTTTTAAAACCTAGGCCCAGTCTGCTATCTTGCTTTTAACATAGTTCAAGCTTTCCTTATTTTCCAGGACCTCATGCAATCTCAAATGTGACTTCCTGACTTTAGCTTCCATTCCATTTAACTGCTGTCCCTTCTGCTTAGAATGCTTTGTCATCTCTACTGCCTTTTCCCAAATCTCAGAAATTTGGCATTTAGCAGGCCCCACTGCAGTTTTCTGATCAAGCAAGAACTCTGCAACCTCCACTCCAACCACTTCCAAAAAAAATTCAAATCTGTCATAAAGAATCTTCTCAATTTCTACAGACTAATGATTATCCCCTGCAGGCTATTTGCCACCTTTAATCATCCAGTTGTCTCTGATCTCTAACTGATAAATTCTGTGGTACCAAGAAGGAGGCATCAGTAGTCCAAATTCAAAATTTATTAGAACAAATTTAGTGCTTTCATTCCTCAGAGAGAACGTTCTATGTCATGTACAGAACAAAAGCGCTAAACTTGTTCTAATAAATTTTGAGTTTGGACTACTGCTGCCCCCTTCTTTGTACCACAGAAGGTATCAGTTTGTGTTTGCATGTTTCTGTGGAGGATTCAGTTTTACCAGTATATCTCTGATCTCTACTAAATCAATGTGAAGCAACATTCCCTCCCTGCTCCAGTTCACGACTTATTCAATCAACAAATTGCACATTCCATTTCTTCCATCATCAGTCCATGAACAACACCTTCCCTATTTTATACAACAAAAAGAACAGTTAATGAATTAACTACTTTTAGCACAGAACCCATAGAAGTAACCAACTTCATCTAGTACTGTGTGTCTTCTCTTAGGATAATATACATTTTAAATGGACTCTTACATATCCAAATCAATGGGTGCAGAAAACTATCTGTTCTGTTTAGTACTTTGCTTTTCATCAAGCATTGGTCCTTCCAAATTTTCTTCTCACTCTAGGACAGTAATGTATGTTCTTGAAGTTCAGAATGGCTAATTTTAAGAACTCGGGTCTTGTATATCTAATACAGTCTTCTCTTTCAATATCCCATGTATTTCTATAAGATCTAATTCTTAAAAGAATTTGGATAATTTCAGCACAGCTCTTAGTACTTGATAGATGGGTTACAGCAATCTCATGATAGTATCCCCACATCCCAGTTCATCTTCGTATATAATTATAAAGTATACTTTAACTCTTATAGCTTCTAAAATTGATGGGATGAGTAGTCCACCGTAAACAGCATCTAATCTACAAATTACCTTAGAAACTTTATCACTATCTAAACATACACTATCTTCTCCAATATCTGTTAGCTGAAATGATATTATCAGGATATTTATGGATGTGTGAAACTATGACTTGGTTGAACTAAAAATATTGCTCTACGGAGGAAAGGTGACAGTTTAAAAATTACAAATGAATCTTGCTGTTTTAGCAATCTGTAATTTGTTTATGTAAGTCCACGAAAGAAAAGAAAATGGTACGAGGCATCTAGAACATTGCTGACAAGGAACGTCAGGATGTAAGGGTATAAAAAGTTGCAGACATACTTTGTTAGTAATGGAATATAATAAAATGAAGAAATACCAATCCTGTTTTTGTTTTCTCACTGCAGGGTACTTTTTCCCAAACTGCTGTCATTCCTCACAGATCTCCGAACTTTAAGTGAAATTCACAGCAAACAGATTCTATTAATCCAAGACGAAGTCTGGTCACCACTTCTGAAGGAGATCTTCAGTTAGTGTTCCAAGCATGTCAGTCCTGATGTTCTCACCCTGTACTCCCTATGTTTCCAAACATCAGGGACGTCAATCATAGTGAAAGACTGACAAAGGTTAAAAGAGATGTATGTCTAGAAATTATGCCAACAGTGTTGTCTCCATCTGACTTTTCTTACACCTGCTCTGTCATATCAATTTTCTCAGTATTACTCACAGGACACCTGGACTGACTTTGTATAAAGACTGTAATAAGACTATAACTGAGAAAAATAAAAATCGCTCCTCTCAGTATGTCCCAATAGATTTTTAGATGGATGGTTTATAATGTAATGGTCCTTCAAGTGCATTTGTTCTGACTACACTGGAGAGCTTATACAAAGAACAGACAGCGAAGAAAACCTTGTCTAGGAATGGGTTAAAACAGAGTAATACTTTGTTGTGAACTGTTTTTCTAATTACATTCAGAGTGCACATTTGCTGACTACTGCTGCTGTTACAGTAACTGCTCCATATGCATACTAAGGCATTTAATGGGAATCGCTCTCAAACGTCAGCAAATGCCATCAAATAAAGACTGCAGTGAAGAACCTGCTATTCCTAACGCATATCGAGTCTTCAAAGAGTATGCATTTTCACATCTTTTGAATATTGTTACATTCTGCATCCAAAGACAGATGTGGTAATCTGTGATTATAATGACTAGGGAGCCCTAACTTTGGCCTATTAGCAACAGGAATATTGTTTTGGTATAGGCTTGATTTGTTGCTGTTTACTTATGAAGAAACATTGACTACACAGACATCATTGCAAAATATTACCTGGAGTGCGTTCTGCAACCTAAATCTGTTAAAGTCACAGAGACAGGGTGTTTTTCATCTGACTGGGTACAGGAGTGCACTTACTATTTTCAATTATCAACAGTTTATGCTTACGTGTGCTGCTTTCTATATTTTCACTTACTTTTTTTGCATGTGTCATGTTGACTTCCTGTTAAGCCGTCTCTACATGCTGATTTTATCAACTGACATTGACGATGAAGTCTTAGCCATGAAGCACAATCCTGTAATTAACCCACAGGCTCAGCATTGAAGTAGTAAAAAAGTATAGGTGAATGACCAGAGGTCAGGTATCCTAGTTCTGGCGAAAAAGGGGTTCTTTTCTTCAGGATGCCACCTGCCAGAGAGCAGAAGGCTAGCTGTGGGTTGATGCACATATGAGCTTGACCGAGCTTTGTGGTGACTGGACATCTAGATGGCAAAATTAATGGCATGCAAAACACAATTAGTGTTGGGTTGTATGCAAATATGCAAGCTACACAACACAAGTTGCTCATGAAAATAACACAACTAGTGTTTTATAGTTTGTACATTTACATACAAGACCAGTCTACAAGCAGTTTAGGTTATATAAATTAGGCTATATAAAAAACAAATCCAGGTATGCAGCTATACACTAAAGGTTAGCAAAACATATCCCCCCACAAAGAAAGGGGTACCCTCACATTGAGTGATGACACAGGTGCTAATGCATAAACAGAAAGTAGCAAAAAGCATCAAATGCCTCTTTCAAAGATTCTATATATTACTCAAGCCTGCAGAATAAAAAATAAAATCATGGCTGGGAAAATCTTTATAACCCGAGTTTCATTCTCATTAGGACTGTTTTGATGAGAAAATGGTGCAAGGAGCCTAGAACATTGCTGACAAGGAACTTTAGGATGTAAGGGCATAAAAAGCTTTCAGTCTGTGTCCTTGAGATATTTAACTAGTCTGTCAGCTTTTCAGATGCAATATAGTTTGAGAAAACTCACTAGCTACTTTGCATAGTTTTCATCTAATTATATTAAGATATTCAGTGTTCATGAATGTCACAGTAAAACTGCTATATGAATGGCATCCACAGTTTCATAAATAGAAATCTAGTTTGACAAACCCTTTACAGTAACACTTCACACACTTTGTCTGAATAGTGATGATATTTTAGGGGAGTTTTTTTTCATATGCAGGTACATACAAATACACACACACACACACACACACACACACACACACACACACATATATATATATATATATATATATATATATATATATATATATATATATACACAAACATATATGTACACATATAGAGAGAGATGTACTTCAAAATATCAAAATACAAAAAAATAACAATCCAAAATGATCAAAACACAAAACAATGAAAAAACCCTGCAAAACTCGTGTTTTCTTTTCTTTTTTTTTTTTTTTGCAGGGGGCAAGCTTCCATCCACCCCATGAGGGAAGCTGTGCCCCTTGCACCCCTGCTAACCAACTTCAAGATTGCTCTAAAGAGGGCAAAAGGCAAATTTCATGATCCCCACTGTTAGTGATCTCACACAAACTTAATGTCAGCAGAACTAATCAAATGAATTTCTATGACCTCTGTCAGTGGAAACAAATGTTCAGTATTATGAATGTTTGATTATATGTAAGAAAAATGCATGAAATAATGACTCAGTCCATGAAATCTACAACAACCATCTAAGAAAGGGTTGCACTTCAATATGGTTCCAAACTGAGTGATTGTTATTTATTGCATACCACATATCTGAGCACCATCCCATGTTATTAAGAAATTTATTGTATGTCTAATATCAGCACTATGTGTTAGCGCTCCTGTTGTTCAGGTAATCACCTCCCATTCATTTTTAATTTTTGTTTAATCACTCTGTCATGGATATTAATGTAGCTTTTGTGAAATGAATTACTATTGTATGCCTTTCAGTGTTTTTTATTTATTTTTATATGTAAGAAATATGTATTCCTGTTATAATACTAAATTTAAACACAGAATGTCATGCAAAAGATTATCTTCTGACTTTGTTTCTCAAGTACCTCTTCCTGTTTTTAACAAACAAGAACTAAACTAAGATAAACATATTCAGGTATGCACGCTCGTTTACAGTAATCTACAACTGAAGCCATGGAAGTGCAGGCACACATGTGAGCTCTGATGTCACTTCTCCAGCTGTGATGTCGGGGAGAATTCCAGTTCTGATAGTGCCATTGTCCATCTCCTACAGCACATTTCCTGCCACACTGCCAAAGTACATCTTTCTCAGATCTGGACGCACTCCCATAGTTGCTGGGTTTGAAAGTCTTACAGTATAATCTCATATATGATCGGATGGACACTATTAGCCATCTAATGTACCTTCATTTTTTTCTCCAATGTGCTTTTCATATCACACAGAGGGTATACAGGCTGTAATGATGTGTGAATGTTTTCGGGATTCCCCCCACAGTATCTCCACCAAACATAAATCTGGACTCTTCACCTGTACCCATCTTCTTCTAGGTCACATTCAGATGACAGAAAATCGCTCACCATACCCTCTTATATGAAGAGCTGCAGGTACTGCTCCAGCCCTCTTTTCAGTCTCACACTCCAATGGCTCAGACCTATTGGAAAATATATTCCTTCCTTTTTTTTGTGCCCTGTCTCATCCTTGCATTTCGAGCAGTTCCATTTCAATGATACCTTGTCTGTAGGATTACTAAATTAATATGTCTTGTTCTGCATTTATGGTATTGTTGGGTATTTTTATCTTACTCTGCAGTATGGCACTATCTGCAGAATTGCTATGTACCATATACAGATATTTTGGATTATATGTTTAATAATGTATGAGGCAGTGTCCATAATAGAATTTTAAACATATTTTTGAGTGACATGTGCTACTTAAATCTGAAAAGTGATGTCCAAGTCATTTACATAGGCCTATACCACTTCTGGATTTGAATAAAATCTTTTTTTCTGGCTATGCACACATATTTTACTTTATATACCTGCTGAAATTATACTTCTCGTCAGATAAAAATATATAAATTCTTTTCTGATCTAATATTGCAGTCAAATAATTTTGTTACTCTACAGAAAACAATGTAATGGCCCAAATGTAAGGCTCTACAGTCTGTATCTGTCCAAAATGCTTATGCTAATGTATTTGCTTAGATTGACTGTACATTTTTATAATGCACTTGAATTTATCATTATATTTAACCAGGATGTGGCTGAAAACTGACACAAATGGCTCCAGCCAAATACCTGTCAAATAAAACAGATAAAATAAACAACTGGATAAGAGACATAGACTACTGAAGTTTTCTGCAGGTTCTAGATTAAAGCATTTATTAAATATACAAATAAAAAAAAATGTATGCTGGTGCCACCATGTGTACAATTCTTTACAGGAGTCATTGGATCAAGAAAGTGAAATAACCAGTAGTGCATGCATGTAGTGATGAAATGTATAGCCAGTGGTGCATGCATGTAGTGTGGTGAAATGTATAGACAGTGGTACACGCATGTAGTGTGGTGAAATATACAGCCAGTGGTGCATGCACGTAGTGTGGTGAAATATACAGGCAGTGGTGCATGCATGTAGTGCAGTGAAATGTACAGCCAGTGGTGTACACATGTAGTGTGGTGAAATGTACAGCCAGTGGTGTATGCACGTTGTTGTGTCTTTCGGCTTTTCCCGGTTAGGGGTCGCCACAGCGCAACTCCTGTCCACTAATGATTGGCAGTAGATTTTTATGTGCCGTGTTGCCAGCTCTGATGCACAACCTTCAACGAAGGTACGCTCATTCACGCATGTCTACACACGCTCTAACTGAGAATCGTACAGGACAACGTCTTACTGTGAGGCGACAACACTACTGCAGCACAGTGTATGCACGTAGTGTGGTGAAATGTACAGCCAGAAGTGGATTGCATGCATGTAGTGTGGTGAAATGTACAGCCAGTGGTGTATGCATGTAGTGTGGTGAAATGTACAGCCAGTGGTGCATGCATGTAGTGTGGTGAAATCTACAGCCAGTGGTGCATGCATGTAGTGTGGTAAAATATACAGCCAGTGGTGCATGCATGTAGTGCAGTGAAATGTACAGCCAGTGGTGCACACATATAGTGTGGTGAACTGTACAGCCAGTGGTGTATGCATGTAGTGTGGTGAAATGTACAGCCGGATGTGCATGCATGTAGTGTGGTGAGATGTACAGCCAGTGGTGCATGCATGTAGTGTGATGAAATGTACAGTCAGTGGTGTATGCACATAGTGTGTTGAAATGTACAGCCGGAAGTGCATGCATGTAGTGTAGTGAAATGTACAGCCAGTGGTGCACGCATGTAGTGTAGTAAAATGTTCAGTCAGTGGCACAGGCATGTAGTGTGGTGAAATGTACAGCCAGTGGTGCACACATATAGTGTGGTGAAATGTAAAGACAGTGGTGTATGCATGTAGTGTGGTGAAAGTTGTGCATGCATGTAGTGTGGTGAAATGTACAGCTAGTGGTGCATGCATGTAGTGTGGTGAAATGTATAGACAGTGGTGCACGCATGTAGTGTGGTAAAATGTACAGCCAGTGGTGCATGCATGTAGTGCGATGAAATGTACAGCCAATGGTGCACGCATGTAGTGTGGTGAACTATACAGCCAGTGGTGTATGCATGTAGTGTGGTGAAATGTACAGCCAGAAGTGCATGCATGTAGTGTGGTGAGATGTACAGCCAGTGGTGCATGCATGTAGTGTGGTGAAATGCACAGCCAGTGGTGTATGCACGTAGTGTGTCGAAATGTACAGCCGGAAGTGCATGGATGTAGTGTGGTGACATGTACACCCAGTGGTGCATGAATGTAATGTGGTGAATGTGCAGCCAGTGGTGCACGCATGTAGT
Source organism: Protopterus annectens (assembly GCF_019279795.1). Classification (NCBI taxonomy): domain Eukaryota; kingdom Metazoa; phylum Chordata; order Ceratodontiformes; family Protopteridae; genus Protopterus; species Protopterus annectens. Next base: position 705,483,737 of record NC_056751.1, on the reverse strand, counting down.
ATGGTGAAATGTACAGCCAGTAGTGCACGCATGTAGTGTACTGAAATGTACAGCCAGTGGTGCACGCATGTAGTGTAGTAAAATGTTCAGTCAGTGGCACAGGCATGTAGTGTGGTGAAATGTACAGCCAGTGGTGCACACATATAGTGTGGTGAAATTTACAGACAGTGGTGTACGCATGTAGTGTGGTGAAAGTTGTGCATGCATATAGTGTGGTGAAATGTACAGCTGGTGGTGCATGCATGTAGTGTGGTGAAATGTACAGACAGTGGTGCATGCATGTAGTGTGGTGAAAGTGGTGCATGCATGTAGTGTGGTGAAATGTACAGTCAGTGGTGCAGACATGTAGTGTGGTGAAATGTACAGCCAGTGATGCATGCATGTGGTGTGGTAAAATGTTCAGTCAGTGGTGCAGGCATGTAGTGTGGTGAAATGTACAGCCAGTGGTACACACATGTAGTGTGGTGAAATGTACAGGCAGTGGTGCACGCATGTAGTGTGGTGAAAGTGGTGCATGCATGTAGTTTGGTGAAATGTACAGCCAGTGGTGCTCATGTGGTGTGGTGAAATGTACAGCCAGTGGTGCACGCATGTAGTGTGGTAAAATGTTCAGTCAGTGGTGCAGGCATGTAGTGTGGTGAAATGTACAGCCAGTGGTGCACACATGTAGTGTGGTGAAATGTACAGACAGTGGTACACACATGTAGTGTGGTGAAAGTGGTGCATGCATGTAGTGTGGTGAAATGTACAGCCAGTGGTGCATGCATTTAGTGTGGTGAAATGTATAGCCAGTGGTGCATGCATGTAGTGTGGTGAAATGTACAGCCAGTGGTGCATGCATGTAGTGTGGTGAAAGTGGTGTATGCATGTAGTGTGATGAAATGTACAGACAGTGGTGCACGCATGTAGTGTGGTAAAATGTTCAGTCAGTGGTGCAGGCATGTAGTGTGGTGAAATGTACAGCCAGTAGTGCACGCATGTAGTGTGGTAAAATGTTTAGTCAGTGGTGCAGGCATGTAGTGTGGTGAAATATACAGCCAGTATTGCACACATGTAGTGTGGTGAAATGTACAGACAGTGGTGCATGCATGTAGTGTGGTGAACATGGTGGATGCATGTAGTGTGGTGAAATGTACAGCCAGTGGTGCATGCATGTAGTGTAGTGAAATGTATAGCCAGTGGTGCATGCATGTAGTGTGGTGAAATGTACAGCCAGTGGTGCATGCATGTAGTGTGGTAAAATGTACAGCCAGTGGTGCATGCATGTAGTGTGATGAACTGTACAGCCAGTGGTGTATGCACGTAGTGAGGTGAAATGTACAGTCAGAAGTGCATGCATGTAGTGTGGTGAGATGTACAGCCAGTGGTGTATGCATGTAGTTTGGTGAAATGTACAGCCAGTGGTGTATGCATGTAGTGTGGTAAAAGTGGTGTATGCATGTAGTGTGATGAAATGTACAGACAGTGGTGCACGCATGTAGTGTGGTAAAATGTTCAGTCAGTGGTGCAGGCATGTAGTGTGGTGAAATGTACAGCCAGTAGTGCACGCATGTAGTGTGGTAAAATGTTTAGTCAGTGGTGCAGGCATGTAGTGTGGTGAAATATACAGCCAGTATTGCACACATGTAGTGTGGTGAAATGTACAGACAGTGGTGCATGCATGTAGTGTGGTGAACATGGTGGATGCATGTAGTGTGGTGAAATGTACAGCCAGTGGTGCATGCATGTAGTGTAGTGAAATGTATAGCCAGTGGTGCATGCATGTAGTGTGGTGAAATGTACAGCCAGTGGTGCATGCATGTAGTGTGGTAAAATGTACAGCCAGTGGTGCATGCATGTAGTGTGATGAACTGTACAGCCAGTGGTGTATGCACGTAGTGAGGTGAAATGTACAGTCAGAAGTGCATGCATGTAGTGTGGTGAGATGTACAGCCAGTGGTGTATGCATGTAGTTTGGTGAAATGTACAGCCAGTGGTGTATGAACGTAGTGTGTTGAAATGTACAGCCGGAAGTGCTTGCATGTAGTGTGGTGAAATGTACACCCAGTGGTGCATGAATGTAATGTGGTGAATGTACAGCCAGTGGTGCACGTATGTAGTGTGGTGAAATGTACAGCCAGTGATGCAGGCATGTAGTGTGCTGATATGTACAGCCAGTGGTACACACATGTAGTGTGGTGAAATGTACGGACAGTGGTGCATGCATGTAGTGTGGTGAAAGTGGTGCATGCATGTAGTGTGGTGAAATGTACAGCCAGTGGTGCATGCATGTAGTGTGGTGAAATGTATAACTTGTGTACTATTGTGAACATTGGCTCTAGATAATGACTGCTGGCGAAGTGACACCCCAACCCCATGTCAAAGTGGAGAAAAAGGGGATTGTTGTCGATGTAGATCATAAGCCAGTCTGCCTTTGGCAGAACATGATTTTTCAATTATAGCATTATGCTGCATGATTTAACTGTAACCTCACTGTATTATGCTCTTGCAGCTCTTTACTTTTCTTTAAAAAAATATGAATGGTATGTGCACGATCCGTTTTGGAATGGTTGCAGTGGTGATCGTTAGTTTTATGTGTGTCATTTTACTAACAGAATGTTCATGCTGTTACATCACTTCCTCATCGCTTGTATTCCTTCTTTAAAGATTACACTGCCACTAAGATTTGCTGATAAATTGTTAAAAAATGAATTCATGCATTCCTTTTCTATGCCCATTAAACCATTTCAGAGTTGCAGACAACCTGATCATAGTCCAGTAGGTAACAGGTATTACGACAGAAACTAATCAAAATGTTCTTAACATGTTCCTGTAATTCCTCAAACCTAACCATTGTCCCAGTCTTCTATATAAAATCTATTTTCCATAGTTCTTTATAGTCCCCCTCAAGAAAATGAAAAAAAAATCTCAAGAAGCTGGATAATAAAACAGAGACAGAGAATGATGAGGGTAGACACGAAAACAGGATCATTGAACTATTGTAGTTGTTATCGGGTGAAGAAACAAGGTGACGTAGTGCAACCTGTCAGCTGTGGAGGTGACTAGACACAAGAAAAAATTATGAAAAAACATAAAATAATGTTTGAGTTCAAAGATAAAAATATGAGACATTTCATGACTGAATATTTGGAGTATGTTTAAGGTAACTAGAAAGACGAATATACAGAAGGCTTTGTTGGCATTTGGTATAGTACAAATGGACAGGGAAACCATAAAGGGCTAAAGTAAACATATCAAGGTATAGTGGTATGACTGAGAGAAAAAAAATCTATTGGAAAAAACAATCATGACTCACTGAGATTCAAAATATAATATAACATAACATTTTGCATATTAGCAATACATTGTACAAAATGGCTTCAGTTCTATCTGAATCCAAAAATGCTTGTATGTACTCTGATTTTCAGACCTTTAGATTTAGACCACTACAGGTCTATACACAGCAATATAAAGTTAAAATATATGCTAGGTCCTTTATGCCCAGTAATCAGTGAATTAACTTGATGTACAACATCACTTTCTCCATGTCTCTTCTAAGGCTTTTTCATTTCTTGGTCCTTACGGGTGCAGCGTTCTTCCTGCTGAATGCAGATCCATACTTAACCTTCAAGAAAACATGTAAAAGAAAGGATTTCTTATCAAAGAAATCTGCTATACTTGTTCAGATGCAGATACATAATTAAATAAAGAAAGTAACTTAACTTTAATCTATCCCTAGTAATGACAATTACAAGAGTAGTTACATATATGGATTTCAGTTTGAGAAGGAGATTTGCATAAGGGGTTAGTGATGTCAGCATAATTGGCACAATGTTTGGAGATGACTCTTTAAGGAAGATTCTGGCAGTAGTGGTGGAATGTTCTAGATTAACTGTTTTTTAAATGTCCCTCATTCATTTATGGTGATTGCTGGAATCTGGAATGCATTGCCAACCGACACTTCTTCATAACCATCACCATATAGAATCCCCAGCATCTTCTCTATATACATACATTGATCCATTACCACCAGGCCCCCACCTTTCTCGGGTTTCATAACCCGTATAGACCTGTTTGTTGTTATACTGTGCAAAAGCTTTGTCTCCGCTTCTGTTAAATTGAATATATTAGTCCTTTTTGTTTTTGATAACATTGACCTAATATCATTACTACATATATTTTCAAATAGTTAAACTGTTGGGTGGGGTGGGGGGTTAAACACACTGCTTCTTCTGCAGCTCCATAAGGGGTTAGATAATTCATTACCTTGAAAATAACAACTTAGGTTTAGTTTTCTTGTATACATTTTCAAATCAAGTAGGCATCTGTAAATCTTGGCATTAGTTATAGGTACATAATTAATACGCTTTTCAAATAATGTTGCCCATTCATTAGTAACAGCCTGACTACTGTAATTATATATATTAAAGTCTTTATAGTCATTTTCAATGATAGTACAAGCAACATCATCTGTATTTGTAATGCATACAACATCATTTGTATTGTCATTATGATTTGAAACATTTGCTAATACATTCTCCCTCCCCTGCCCCTCCTCCCTGAATATATAGTTCTCTGTCCATAATAATTGCCACCATTCCTGGTGTTGCTCCAATCCCTGCTAGACACCTGTTGCCTCTGGTTTCGGATCCTCTCGGATTCTATATGGTGATGGTTATGAAGAAGTGTCGTTAAATGAGCTGCACATAGCATACGAGAATGTTGATGTCATATTACATTTTCAAATAACAAGGGAGGAATACAATTACTTAATTCAGACATATCCCAAAGTTCCAACCATATGTGGAATCCTCAAAATACACAAAAGCACCAGCAACCCACCTTTGAGACCTATTGTAGATGCAAAGGCATTAAAAACAACTACCTTAGCTAAGTTTATTGATTTTCATTTGAACACAATTTATCAGAACATAAACATATATTGAAGGATTCCTGGGACTGTTTAAAGAAAATAATACAAGATTTATACAGGGAAAAGTTGATTATGGTAACTATAGATGTTAAAGATTTGTTTAGCGTTATACCACATGAAGAAGGACTTGATATGTTCTATGACTTTCTATGTAAACAAACCAACTTTAGCCACAGTAGAATACTTATGTTTAGGACCCTTATGGAAACAGTGCTCAATAACAACTTTATTATTTTTGAGAATCAGATCTTTGGTTAAGGGCCAATGTGTGCGGTTAGCATGGATGGTCAGTGATCTAGAAATGTATATTGAAGAAAAGGAAAAGTTAAGGGGTATGTTACTTAGGAGGGGATACCCTAATAGTTTCATTGAACCGGTTTTGTGTGAAGTTACAGAAAAGTCAGTCAAAGGACACTTTTTTTCATTGTTGGGCTCAGAGGGAAGTGACAATAGCAATAATAAAGACATTGATGTGGGGTCAAGGAACACAAATAAGTTTAATAGGGCCTTTATTCTCACGTATAATTTGCAATTTTATGACATAAAAGATATATTGAAAAAGATTTGGTTCATATTAAAAAGTGATAAAGAGGCCCTTAAAAATGTTGGTGACAGACCGTGTGTCATATACAAAAAAGATGCATGTGTCAAAGATTTGTTGGAAAGAAATAAAGAGGGGAACAAAAACTATAAGAAAGGCAAGATGTTAAAATGTGGACACTGTAGCCAATGTATTAGAAACAGAAAAAGTTTTTATTCCAAGGTATGGTCAAGGCTGTGAAAGTTTTACATAGGGAAGACCAAGAAAGCGTTTAAAGCTCGTATTTACCAACGTATGTATGACATCAGGAAGGGTAATGAAAAGAATGTACCGGCTGTACATACTATTTTGAACCCAGATCACAAGTTTAAATTTGTAGCCATTAATCAAGTATTATCTGATACTGGGGGTGGGGGTGGGGGGGGACTGTTGCTAGAATTCAAAGAATTCATGTGGCAACTTAGAGTGGATGCCACCAACCGACCCAGACTAAATGATGTAGTTTCCCTCTCCAGCTATTTAAAATTAAAAGCTGAACTATATTTTTTTCGGGAAGGGGGGGCACACATGCATATTCTTGTGGCAACACAATAACATTTGCCTATTTTAAGTACATGATTTATTTATGTGAGAATGTATTTTGGATTGTATTTTATTTTAATTTTGAGATGGGGGCTGTTGGGTTATATGCAAAATGTAAATAAAGAAGTATGATTTTAATTTATTTATTTATTTTATTTTACATTTGTTAACCAGGGGTGTCTGACTGAGCCAAAAAGGGCCTTTTTCAGCAGAGGCCCGGGGAGAAAAGCTCCACAAAGAAAAATTACAGACACATTTAGTTATTTAGACATGATCAGTATACGCACAAATTACAAGAGACATGTTTCTTCAGTGGTATGCGGCACATAAACAGTTACAGTGGAGAGAACAAACAAAAAAATATTCATTGTAAAAATAAAGGTAATTAATAGATTTGTGGTGTACAGCTGAAATTTGGAACATAGGTAGAATACATACATAGTACACAGGTACAGTACATACATTGTAGATTAGCCAGTGTTTGTGAGTAAGATTGAAAACTATTATCAAGTGCTCTAGATTTTGTATGTATATGTTATTTGCTTTCACTAGCCTTGGGAGCAATCATGGCACTGCCAACTTTGCTTGAGATGTTGCCTGATGAGGTCTTTAAAGGAGGCTTTGGATGATGTGTTTTGAATGCTAGTGGGGACAGAGTTCCATTTTTTAGCCACTGAACTACTATATAGTGTATCTCCAAAGCTATTGTAGCTGTTGGTGACTTCTAGTAGTAGTTTGCTTGATGATCTAAGAGGGCTTTTGGCTGAGTGATGTTGTACTAGGTTTTTGAGGGCAGGACACTTATTGGGGAGGTAATAGATAGAATGACAGAGGCAGAGCTGATTGTAGATTAGGAGGTTGAGCAGTTCAAGCCAGTGGAGCTGTCTCAAAGCAGTACAGTGATGAGTTCTATATGAGCAATTTGCAGCAAAGCGGCAATTCTGTTATAGCAGGCTTCCATTTTGCTTAGTTCAGTTTTGTTGAGATTAGTCAGAATGGGAGATGCATAGAGTAGGGTGGATAGAAGTTGGGAGCGAGCAATGGCTGATCTTGTGTTGTTGGTAAGAAATGGTTTGATACAGTAGAGTGACCCCAGTTTGGCATGTACTTTTTTAATAGTTAAGTTGAGATGACTATCAAATTTTAGGTGGGAGTCTATGGTTATTCCCAATAGCTTAGCCTGTGCCACTGGAGCAATTGGAATAGCATTTGTGGAGTAGATAGTGAATTGACTGTTAGTGTTTTTGTTAGAACTGGTTATAATCATAAGCTGAGTTTTCTTTGGATTGAGGATAAGTTGGGCTTTGGTAAGGTAGTTTTCAACGTCAGAGAATGCTAGTTGAGTTGTTTGCAGGAGGGTGGGAATGTTTTGTGCAGCACAGATTAAGGTAGTGTCATCTGCATACTGAATTGTAGATGCATGCTGTGTGGAGGTATGGAGGTCATTTGTGAAGATTGTGAATAGTAGTGGTCCTAAGATAGAACCCTGTGGGACTCCTATAGTTATGGGCAGCTGAGGAGAGAGAGAATTTTCCCATTTCACAGCTTGGTACTTGTCAGTTAAGTAGCTTTGGAACCAGGTAAGAGTGGAATTTGATAGACGATATTGGTTTAATTTGTTTAGCAGGATTTGGTGTGAGACTGTGTCAAATGCTTTGGACATATCCAAAAAAAGAGTTGACACCTGTAGGCCTTCATTTTTGAGATGGTTTACTGTGTCTGTGAAGCAGAGGAGGGCTGTAGTGGTACTATGGGCAGGTCTGAAACCATGCTGAGTAGGTAACAGGATGTTGCTGTCTAGGAGATAGTTTAGCATCTGGGTATGGATGCATTTTTCTAGGATTTTAGCCAGGGGGTGAGTAAAGCAATGGGTCTGTAGTTATTAAGTTCAGTGGAGGTCCCGCCTTTATGTATGGGTGTAACATAGGATATTTTCCAGAGTTTGGGCACATAGTTTTCAACAATTGATCTGTTTATGAGAGTGGAGACTGGGATAGCAATAGCATCTGCTGTGAGTTTCAAGAAATAGCTGGGGAGTAGGTTGGCTGCTGTTGATGAGGTTTTTAGTTTGGAGAGCATGCTTTTGACTGAAGTGGTGGAAACTGTTTTGAGGGTAAAGCTTGTATTAGTGTTATTTGTGTTGGGGGGAGAGTGAGGAAGGAACTGTCCTGTGATACTAAGGATAGAATTGAGTTCACAAAGTGGGAGTTGAATTGTGTTTCGATGGGAACTTTAGTGTCAGGGGTGGTTGGTTTGGGGGTAGCCTTTTGGGTGGATTTTAGCAGCTGGTTTACATTTTCCAAAATGTTTGCAGTTGTGTTGGTATTTAGTTTGATGTTGTGTAGTAGGATTTTTTTGTCCAGCCTAATGCCAATTTTTGCATGGTTGCGCAGTTCTTGGTACTTAGTTAGGCTTTGTGTTTCTTTGTTTTTTTGATAGTAAAGCCAGGCAGTGTCTCTGGACTTGAGGATTTGTTTGGTTTCTTTACTGAGCCAGGAGTTTGTAGAAGTTCTAACCTTGATTTTGCGCAATGGGGCGACAGTGTCTAGGTGTTGTAGAAATGTTTTGTTGAAATATGCTACAGCCTGGTCAAGTTCATAGGTTCATAGGTTCATACTAGGCTATCTGCCCTGGGGCAATTATAAGCCTAGCCCGATTCTGTATGGCTTACACCACCCCTTGATTTGAGTATACTGTGCCCTTTTTAAGGTTTAGTTTACTGTGCCTCTGTCTAATAGTGACACGGGAGTAATCCCTGGGACAAACCTACGATCCCCCATCCACCTATCGAGATTCTTCTTGAAGAGATTCAGTGAGGTACTCTGCCTCACATGAACTGGAATTCTATTCCAGAGTGAAGGGAGCCTCTGGGTTATGAACCTGTCCCTCCAGCAAGTTCTATTTATTTCTGTGCTGAGGTTCAAGTCCCTCGAGCATGTGGCTCTAAGGGATTTAGATTTACTGAGGTGGAGCATGTCCATTAATTATGGATTTGACATAGCTTTGTATGTCAGGCATAGATCGCCTCAAGTAGGCGGTATGCAACTGAGTAGAGCTGGAGTTTTTTTAACCGAGCAGCATATGGCATCTGTTTGAGACCCTTGATCCTCTTGGTGAGATACTTTTGGGGTATTTCTAATTGCTGCAGGTGTCGGGTAAGGTACATCCCAAAAGGGGCATTGTATTCTATGATGGGCCTGATGAGGGATGAATAAAGGGGCACGATTACCTCTCTTGATCTAGATGTGAAACCCTTCGTGATGAGGTGGGCTATGTAGAAGGTCTTTCTAACCACTTTGGCAATGTGGTTTTCAAAGGAGAGATTGCTATCAACTTGGGTCCCCAGGTCCCTAATAACTTTCTCTGTACTTAATGGGTTTCCACCTATGTGGTAATTTGTGGGCACATTGTTTTTGCCAAAGGGTATGACTATACATTTTTTGGCATTTAGCTTTAAACCATGGTGCTGGCACCAGTTATCTGTCTCTGTGAGACCTTTTTGAAGGATGTTTGTGTCAGCTGGAGAGTTGATTATGGTACCCAGTTTGCAGTCATCTGTGGACTTGGTGAGCCATAGTCATCCCACATTTGCCTGTACCTCGGAAAAGTATATACCGAACAAGAGTGGTCCCAGGAAAGAACCCTGTGGGATGCCACCTGTGACCGGTTTCGAGTCTGACATGGCTCCAGCAACTCTCACTCTGTGGGTTCTGTCTTTGAGCCAGTTTGCGACCCATCTTGTGACATAGGGGTTTATATTTAAGCTGGACAGCTTATCTATGATGCCCGAGTGGGGTATTGTGTCAAATGCCTTTGCAAGGTCCAGATAGGCTGTGTGGACTACCTTCCCTTCATCTATGGCTTTGGTAACTGTTTCGAAGAAGTCAACCAGGTTCAAAAGGCAGGATCTGCCCTTGACAAAGCCGAACTGGGTAGGATCTAGTGTCTGTAGGTCCCCAATGTCTTTGTTTATGAGCTCCATGATGATGCTCTCCATAGCCTTGCAGACTAAGCTAGTCAGGCTTATGGGGTGATAGTTTCCAGGGTCCGTAGAGGCTCCACCTTTGTGGAGTGGGACCACTGTTGCTGTACGCCATTCTGTGGGCACATATCCTGTAGTGAGGCTGAGATTGTATAACTGTTTTATTTGAGGGATTAGTTCCTCTTGGAGTTCATGTAGGATGCAACCTGAGATGCCATCTGGTCCCATGGAAGCAGTGTTTTTTGCTTTGGAGAGGGCAGCCTTCACCTGAGCATCAGAGATGTTTGGGAGGCAGCCCGCTGGGGGGATAGGTTCTTGCTCTTTTTGGGGGGGGGGGGTTTGCACTGAACCTGTATGCCAGGATATTGGCGATGTCTGTGGGTTCAGTGTATTTTTTGTCATTTAGAATCAACTCAGAACAAGTCTGGGAGTTGCATCCCAGGTTTCTAACATAACTGAAAAAAGCCTTATGATTGTCTTTGGTGTCCTGTGCAATTTTTCTCTCGAAGCTGGCCTTGGAGGATTTTATGAGGGATCGTAATTTTTTGCTAGTACTGATCAGAGATGCCTTCCCTATTAGGGATTTTGCTCTATCATGTAGTAGCTTCCTCCTTCTGTTGTACAGTTTAAGTGGGAGGGTTATTAGGGGGGGGTCCAGTCACAGTTACAGAGTAAAGTGTTGAGGACCTCAGGAGAGAATAATTTTTTTGTGTTTCTAGTGGATATATAGTTAGTGGTTTTGCATATGCTTGTTCTACTACGTATAAAGTATATTATGTTGTGGTCACTTAAGGTGTCTGGGAGACTGCCTGTGTGAGGGTACAATGTGGGGTTGTTAGTTAGGACCCAGTCAAGGATGGATTCCCTTTTAAATTTTTTATCACATCTAGCTGAAATTTGGACTAGCTGCTGGTAGCCATGGAGATTTATTAGATTACTTGGTGGTTCTGATATACAGATAAACCAATCTAGGTTGAAGTCCCGCAGAATAAGGGCTTCTTGTGAGTATGTTGAAGAACACCAGGATACGAAGTCTTCAAGGCTAGCAGGTGTATTACCAGGTGGAATATAGATCACAATTGTGGTGATGACATTTTTAGGGTGAAATTGAAGTTGTGAGATAAGTATGTCCCAATTATTGGGGGAGGGGTAGGAGTTTGGTAATTGACAAACAGTTAAATTGGACTTGTAATGTAAGGCAGTTCCACCCCCTTTACGAAGTGGTCTGTCTTCTCTAAAGATATCGTAGCCGGTAGGGAGAACTTCTGAGTTAGCTATGTTTTTATTTAGCCAGGTTTCTGTTAAAGCAACTATGTCTGGGGAGTAGTGTGCTATTGTGGCCTGGAGTTCAGGTATTTTATTTTTGATACTTCTAATATTAATATTTAGCATTAAAAGATGGTTGGTTTTGCTGCTGTTGTTGATTTGCCCTGGGATGAAGAAAGTGGAGGTGTTATGTTCTGACATTTGTGTTGGAGCAGTTTGTGTTGGACAGGATGGATTTGGGCCTGGGTTGGGGTGGATATCCCCACTTATGGTGAGCCTGGAGTTAAAATGGTTATACAGATGCTGGAGTTTGGTGAGGAATGTGAAAAAGTATTGTGTTTTTTTGGAGTAGGAATGAGAGCATATGTGTTTAGTTCTGAATTGGTCCATTATGTAGTTCTTGAATAACTGTGGGCAGATATTATTATAATGTGTGGTGTCTGTATACGAGAGTGCATAATGCAGTATTGTGCTACTAAGTTTAGGGATATTGTTAGAGTGATAACTTGTAGTGTTGTAAAGAATTATGAGAAGACAGACTAGACTTAGTTATGTGATAGTCATGGTTACAAAGTTTAAGTTGTTTCTAGGTGGGGGGTCTGAATAGGAATTATAGGGTTGCACTATATGTGGATGGGGAAGTAGTGTGGGTGATGTAAAAAAATGCCTAGTGGGAATGAGAGTGATTGGGAGTATTTTGTGTGGAGCAAGTTGGTGTGGTATAATGTGATATAGTACACGAAAAGGTATTGCACGGAAGCAGATGCATGGCTCGAAAAGAACAATGATCCGAAAGCAAAACAAGAGCCAGCAAAACAAGACCCATTAAAGATACTATTTTACTGAGTAATACACAAGGACAGCAAAAAATGCACAGACCGGTTTCGGCTGGTAGTCTATACACAGCCTTCTTCAGTGTGAAATGCACATAGTCAAAGCTGTCAGTTAAATAGACTGCAAACAAAAATGATTGGTTGAAACTAAAACTTGTCATTCAAACCAGGTGGGAAAAGACCACCCAACTTCACAATTCATTTTCTCTCTTTTGAGTTTAATAATGAGTGCCAACCCGTTTTATTAGATTTTTTACCATGAATGATATCAATAATAGTAAACATAAAAGAAGCTGAAGGGTGTGATAATTGATGTTTAAATAAAGCATTATTGATTCTGCCTTTTTTGATGTTACTGATGTGTTCTGGGATTCTCAATCTGATGGGTCTTGAAGTTTGGCCTACATAAAAGGCCCCACGCGAACATATAGCCAAGTAGATGAGCCAATCTGAACTACAGTTGGCAAAGAATTTGATATCATATACAATAGAAGAATTCCTACTGGTGAATTCTTTGGTTTTTGATATTTTATTACAGTTACTACAATGTCCACAGGGATGACATCCCATGAGAATGGATCCTGTCAGGGTGGTTTGAATCGGTTCTAGGTTATCTATGTCATGTCCATGTTTATAATGATTAAAAGTGCTGCCAAGTTTCCTAACTTTCCTAAATGAAAAGAGACATTGATTGGGGACAATAGAGAATATGTCAGTATCATATACTAACAAATTCCAGTGTCTTTGAATACTCTGGATAAGGTTGTCTGAATTTCTGCCATATGTTGTAGTAAACCTAAGGGGTTGGATGGAGGGACTTTGGTCAGTATTATAAGTTAATAAGTCTTCCCTATCCATGTGACCTACTTGGTGTATGGCATCAAAGACATGACCCATCTTGTAACCCCTGGTCCTGAAACGATTAATAAGGTCTTTACTTTGTTCCTTGTAAGATGTATTATCAGAACAAATACGTTTTAATCTAATAAATTGAGATTTGGGAATGTTTTTACAAATGTGTGGAGGATGGAAACTCGAGGCATGTAATATAGTATTATATTCCGGATGTTTCCTGAAAACTTTAGTCCCTAAGGTATGATCAGATAATCTGTTGATGGATACATCTAAAAATGTAATATTATTGTAATCATAATGTAAAGTAAATTGTATGCCCCATCAGTTGTTATTGAGATATGCTAGAAATTCAAATAGGCCTTCAAGATCACCCTTCCATACTGCCCAACAATCATCAAGGTATCGTCGCCAAATATCAAGATGTTCCAGGTATATGTTGTTACTGCTGTTATATATCAAATCCTTCTCCAAATAAGCCATAAAGAGATCGGCATAGATGGGCGCAAAGGAGGAACCCATGGCGGTACCTTTGGTTTGCCAGTAGCAGACATCTTGGTAGAAAAAAACATTGTTTGTCAGGACATAGGAGGCCATGTCTAATAGAAATTCATTAAATTCACATGCATATAATCCTGAAGTCTCCAACCAGTATGATAAAGCTTCTAATCCACCGGAGTGAGGAATGTTGGTATATAGGGCACTTACATCTAAAGTGCACATACGCCAGTCAGGTTCCAGTTGTGTATCAGAGATAATTTGTAGAACGTTGGTTGTATCTTTAAGTCGTGAATGAATGAGTGATAAAAGGGGTTTCAATTTGTCGGTCAAAAACAATGAGAGGGGTTCCGTGAGGTATCCCCTACCTGATACAATCAGTCTCCCTGGGGGGTGTATTGGGTCCTTATGTATTTTGGGCAAAAAATATATATATTGATTAGATGGATCCTGAACTAACAATTGATGCATTAGATTTGTGTCAATAATAGACGCATCTCTGGCATGGGAGAGAAATTCAGCAATTTCTTTTTGAAACCTAGAAGTAGGGTTTATAATCATTTTGGCGTAATATTTTTCATCCGATAATTGCCTGAGAGCTTCTTGGTTATAATCATGCCAGTCCAGGACCACAACAGCACCCCCTTTATCTGCTGAAATAACTACAATGTCATGATTGTTTTGTAAATTCCTGATTACTTGTTGTTCAGCCCTTGTAAGATTATTGGATCGGATATCGGATGCTGAATGTACATAATGGAGATCCTTGAGGACATGATTTTGAAACTGAGAGACAACGGGATCCATAGGTGGGTTGAATTGAGATTTATGATATGTAAATTTCTCTGAAACATCAAAGCCTTTAGTACAACCAAAAAATAATCTTAAATTAAGCAATCTACAAAATGATAACACATCTTGTGCAAATAAATCTTCAGTAACAAAAAAACCCGGAACAAATGACAGACCTTTATTGATAACATTGACTTCAATAGGTGATAAATTATAGCTAGAGAGATTTAAAACATTGTGGAACTTATGTGAATTTATTTCGTCATCACTAATTGTAGAAGTCCTTGTATGTCAGTGACGGCCTTTGTGTTTCCTTCCCCCTCTTTTGTACCCAATCCTAAAGGGGCCCCTTTGGGTGATCGCTTGGGAATGGGTGAACCGGATGCAGTCTGCAGTTCACTCTCGGGGCCAGAAGTGAGTTCTTCAGTGGAAGAGCCGGTATCAGAAGCGAAATTGTTTTTTAAGATTGATTTAGGTCTTTTCCTTTTAGTAGGCCGACTATGTGGAATATTGAATTTGACCTGTTTGGTGGAACTAAAAGGATTTTTGCCCTGATAGTCCGCCATATCCCTGTTAAATTTCTGAATTTTCTTGGTCTTGAGTTGTGTCTCCAAATTATTTAGATCAGAAGCCACTCTATTCAAATGCTTGGCAAAAAAAGTCTCCTTTTCAAAAGGTTTGACATCATTAGCGAGGGCCAAGACAATGCTGACTTCCTTATTGATTGTGCGTTCGTAATATTTATTTAATGCTTTAACAAATGACATACTAGCCTGATGTTGTATCTCAGCCCATTCGGACGATAAATCGTCATCGATTTCAGCAACTAGGGGTTGGATTCTTACCCTGAGACCACGTGGAGTAATATTTTTGGCAATGTATGCTTTAAAAAGTTTGGCATGCCAAACATTGAAACACAATAGTCTTAAATGTTTATGGAGTTTATCAAATGCCAGATTACAGGTCGTTTCGGACCCCATAGGTTCCCCATTGTTGGTAACATCATGGCTAGGACCCAAACCAAAAACATTCAGATCCTCTCTATCAGAGGAAAGTCCAGAAACAAGACTCAATACATCCATAAGAAAAAGAAAGAAAGGAAATTCAACAGACAATAATAGCAACAAGGCTACGTCTCAAACCAAAGACAATTGTAGACCCAAGGTAGGACTACGTCCCTGGTAATAATGTGAGCCCAAACAAAAGAATGGTTCTGTCAGCAGCAAAAAAGGGGGATAGGAGACACACTCATAAAATCCTATATGATTAACAGGGGTATGGCGAAATATCAGGGACAACAGATACTTCAGGTCCACAGAAATGGAAAAGAGGTAAAAGACCCAATCTATCAAAACAATTGGATGATATCCAATAAATCCTGCCCCAGACTATAAAATATGTATAGTCAATAAAAAAGTGGAAAAAAAGAGGAGGGTGGAAATGTTAGATGACCACTAACTTTGAATGGAGACCAAAAAGATTAACAATGATAAGTAAATGTATAAACCTGTCATATAATGAACCACTTTGATGATATGGTTTAGGCCCTCCACAATATTAACAATCATAAGACATAACATATGTGGTATCTTAATGAAAATGTCTTTCCAATTATCAGAAAGGGACTATAAAATGGCTTGATCAAAAATCACAATAAAAATATTAATATAGTGAATGGATAACTCTCAAACTAAGATAGATAGATGTCTACTAAACAAATAGAGCCCACAGAAAAATCCAGAAAACTCTAATCTATACGTCCTGTGTTCATTTAAACGATGTTGCAAAAATATGGATGTCAATAGTCTAAAGATCAGATTATGACTGATATTAATATAAATGAAGTTGAGAATTGAACACTGGACTGTGATATGATCGCTTATTAGATGACTAGACAGTCAAATATGAGCTAATCTGGTATATGGTACATAGCATATGTATAGGCTGGTGAGATATAATAAACACATATCTAAAGTAGGCTTAATGACCCTTTCGCAAACATATAATAGTTTAAACATTCGTATGCCAGTTCCTAAGAAATTATTGCTTCATTGCTTCTTAAAATAAGAAAATAGCAAGGTTAAACATTGATATGCAAAATACAACAATACATAAATGTCCAAAACTTCGTGTGGAAAATATATTCCAAGTGCTGGTTGTTGCTGTAAATGTAATCTCTCCTGGAATAAATGTAGATGTCACACCCAGAAACAAAATGGCGCCAGCCTGATAAAACGCTGGTTATAAGTCATTTACAGAAGCATCAACATGAAGTACTTTTCAAAAATAAGCCCTTGTTATAAACGTAATCTGTCCTGGAATAAATGTTGATGTCACACCCAGAAGCGAAATGTCGCCAGCTGTATGAAACGCTGGCTATACAAAGTTTGCAAAAGCGTCAGCACAAAACACTGTTTTGAAATTGAGCACAATCCAAAATTGAATCACAAGAAGAGTCCCCAAAAATAAACCTGATATGAAAAATATATGTCCCATTCAGAACAACAACGACCTTAATGTTATGAAAACAGTCAAGAAATGTTTTTATAAATGGAGAATATACATCCTGTTACCACAAGGACCAAAATAGGAAAAAGTACATCCACTACAATGCAAGTACACAAAGAAATGTCTTGAAAAAATGGATGTTCAATTGACAAAGACCATGGAACTCACGATAATGCCCTCCAAGTAAACTGAAAACAAACTGACGAAATGATCCAATCCAAACCTTCAGTTGTGCTTACAGAAATACATCGGGTCTGTACTCGACTGTACAGTTGGTGTCCAAGATAATTCGACAAAACCCAGACCGTAAAGTTGTCAAAGGGGACCAAAATCCAGCTACGAAAGAAAATTGCAGACTACACCCTGTTCACGCTAACGCCAGTACCAAACTGGAAACCTGATGTCAAGATGGAGGCGGGACTTCCTGTAGAAAGTCAAGGATGTGCGCAGAAACGATTCACCACGAAATGGACAGCCAAAAAACAGCTGTGGGTGTGGCTGTGATTACAATAAATGTAGAGGTAGTGGGGGCTGGAGGGAATAGGGGGCAGGGCAGAGGAGCGGAGAGCCCGAGTGTTAGCGAGGGTGAACGGAGCGGGGCAGAGCCAACCAAGACAAGAGAAAAAATTAAGTATTACTTTACAAATCTGAACACTTTTAAAACAAATTCCTGAGGTCTAATGGCTTACCGGCAAGCAGAATGTAATTGCTGAAGAACACTTGTGTCCTGGTGGGAGACTAGAAATTTAAAGATGGCTCCATGCTCAGCAGGATTTTAATATAGACTTTGTATTAGGGGAGGGAGATAGCACAAGGGGTGTAAACCAGGTGGAATGCAAAGAAACCAGAGAGGCAATCAGTGGAAATCAGTGAAGGCCTCAGAGGGGGTAAGTAATAATTCAAACTACCTGTAAAGTGAAGGAGAGAAGAGACAGCAAAGTTTATTAAGGTTGGGAGTGTGTCTTCACATTGACTTGCTGATTAGTAACCAGTTTGTGCACAGATTAGAGTAGGGAGATACATTAGCAATGATAGAGATGCAAATAAGCAGGTGATCCTCCAAGTGATACAAACTAAGGCAGAAGGAACTGAGAGGGCTGCTTGATGGTTATTTTAGTCACAGGGATGTGAATTAAATGTATACTGTCTATTGGACAGTTAGGATTACTGTACTAGCAGGGGGGGGGGCACAAGGCTACAACAGTCAGTTTTATTAGCAAGCTGAGAACTACTAAGAAATACTGCTAATGTAATAGCTTCACTCTCATAAAACATACAAGTAGAATGCCTGGGTGGACTGACCCTGCTCTTGAGGCTCAAAATGTATATCCTTGTTTAGTTTGCAGAACTGATTCCTTCTTATACTGTATGAGTGGAGTGGTAACTGCAAACTGCAAATTTGCTTGAGTGTGCTTCCTGCTCTTGAGGCTCAAAATGTATATCCTTGTTCAGTTTGCAGTACTGATTCCTTCTTATACTGTATGGGTGGAGTGGTAGCCGCAGACTGCAGATTTGCTTGAGTGTGCTAGGCAAGCAGAATGTAATTGCTGAAGAGCACTTGTGTCCTGGTGGGAGACTAGAAATTTAATGTATTTTATAAGGTGAAATTCAGCTGTGTATAATGACAACAAAAACATTAGTGATTTTTAGGTGCATTTTGCTTTAATGACATGTGATTAGCCTGGCTATAAAAGGAAGTGATGTATGATAAATTCCTGTTTTAATCTGAAGAAGTCAAGTGTAATCACAGACAAAAGCGCTAATTAAACTTTGTATCCAGTTTCACCGGCCAGTGTTCGTTTTCTTTACATTATTGGTCCATAAGGGAGGTAGCCTGTGGGATATGAATCTGTCTCTCCAGCAAATTCTGTTAGAGTCACAAATAAGGCTCAGGTCCATGGAACACATAACCTTTATATAATTTTTTCTTGCAAATATGTAACATTTTCATCATGGCTGGATCATTTAATGCCTTGTAGGTCAGGCACAAGTCCCCTCTCAATAAGCAATATGAGATGGACTAAAGAGATAGGGCCTTTAGTCGGTCTTTATAAGACATGTGTCTTGTGCTTTGTATTATTTTTTTTTTAGTGAGAAACCTCTGTGGCTTCTCCTTTTGGTGTAAGTGCCTGGTTAAATACATGCAGAAGGGAGCATTGTACTTGATTATGGGCCTGATGACAGGTGAGGACATTGGCAGTATGACTTTCTTTGATCTTAATCCCATGCCTTTACTTATAACTTGAGCCATGCAGAATGATTTCCTCACTACTGTAGCTACCTGGTGGTCAAAGTTTAGTTTACTATCTGTCTGTGTTCCTAGATCCCTCAACACTGGGTCTACTTTTAGGGGTGTGCTATCAATATTATAATTTGCAGGGATATCTGAATTACCAAAGAGTATAATTACACATTTTTTAGCATTTAATTTCAGACCATGGTTTTGTCGCCAGTCATTTGTCATTTTTAGATCTGCTTGTAGGATGTCAACATCATTGGAGGAGTCAAAGATTGCTCCTAGCTTACAGACGTCAGCAAACTTGGTGAGCCAGGGTTGTCAACACTGGCCTTCATTTCACAGATGTATATACCAAACAGAAGGGGTCCCAACAAACACTGAGCCCTGTGGGGTACTGCTAGTAATAGATTTCCTACTGGAAGTGGATTCATCTATCTGGACAACCCGTGTTCCATCAGTGAGCCAGTTGGCTATCCATATGATGATGTAGGGGTTAATGCCTAACACAGTAAGTTTATCTATGATCCCCGAGTGGGAGAATGTGTCAAAAGCATTGGCCAGTTCTAAATAAGCGGGCTGGTCTATACCATTTTACCCTCATCCATGGCCCTAGTAACTTTCCCAAAGTCTACCAGATTCAGCAGGCAAGACCCCCCTTTGACAAAGCTAAATTGGGTCTGGTCCAGTTTTTGGAGAGTTCCTATGCTGTTATCGATCAGGTCTATGATAATTCTCTCCATGGCTTTGCAGATAAGACTGATCAAGCTTATGGCTCTATTTCCCTGGGTCAGATGTCTTTGTGCAGAGGGATGACTAGTGCTGTTCTCCATTCCTCTGGGACAAAGCCCATCTGGAGGCTATGGTTAAAGAGGTTTTTCTAGTGGCCCTGACAGATTCTGTTTTAAGCTATTTAAGAAGCATTCTTCAAAGATGTCAGGACCCATGGAGGCTGTGTTTTTGGCTTTGGTGAATGCAGTAAGGCCCTGTTCTATTGTAATGACTGGTAGGGGTGAAAGAGGGTATTTCTTTGGGTAGAAGGTATTAAGGGGAGAAGTGTGAACTGAACTTGTTGTCCAGCATGTTTGCTATAGTTTCAGGGTGGGTGTAAGTGTTGCCATTCATGATTTAACTTGGCACATTGCTGATCGTATCCCCTGAGGTTATGGTCATAATTAAAAAAGGCTTATAGTTATCTTTCACCTGGAAGGCTATCTTTGCCTCACAGTTTGCTTTAGCAGATTTGACCAGATCTCTAATCTGTTTGTTTAGACTGCTGAGTGTCTTTTTGCACTGATTTGTCTGTTGCTTCTTGGCTTTTTTTTCCTTTTGTTGAATACTCTATTAATGCTACAGGTCCACCGGGGTGTTTAATTTTTGCCAATAATCATAGGTTTGACTCAGACTGGTTCTGCCCCTTCTATGCAGCTGTGAATGTGGTTGTGCAGTGCTTTTGTGTACAACTCAGTGTCATTCAGGTTTGGAAAGGCTTGGAAGTTTAATAAGCTGTCACTTAGTTTGAAGTAACTGGCCTTAGCAAAGTTCTTAACAGGTTTGGATTTTGATGTGAGTTCTAGGTTAGTTTTAATACTAAAGGAGATCCTTTCGTGATCTCTCTCTATTCAGCACCACTCTCCTGCCTTCCTTGACACTCATGCCTGATGGTCAAAGATCTTCTCTCATGTAATCCATCCACCTCTTTGCTGGACACTCTCATTTCCTCTTACCTTCTTCCTGTCTGTCCCAAATCTTCTAAACCAGATTGTCTTCTGGTTTTCTCCACATGTTCCCAAACCACTGTAATCTGTTCTCTTTGACCCTTTTCTGCAATTGCAGCTACTTTGGCTTTTGCTCTTATGTCCTCATTTCTTCATCTGTCCATCAGTGTGCATCCTACCACCTATATCAGGCACTTCATATTCATCACCTCTATCTTCTACAAATGTTCTGCCTTTACTGCCCAGGATTCTGCACCTTACGGTAGTACTGGTTGCACCTCTGTTATCTGCATCTTATTTTTTAACTTCTTTGGCATTCTTCTGTCATATAACACACCTGACACTCCGTGCCAGTTAGCTATAGTCCTCTGATTCTAACTTTGACATCCTCATTCAGAGTTCCTTTCTCCTCAACCATCCCTCTCAGATACTTGAAGCTGTTAACCTGTTCTACTATTTTTCCCTTCTATTGCAATTCTCAACTTTTTCTGATTTTACCCTATTTGCTGCCATTACAACGGTCTTATCTGTACTCATTTTCATCCCATGTGCCTTCAGTTTTTATTCCATGCTCCTGTCCTTTGCTGAAGTTCTTGCTCAGAGTCTGCCTGTAATGTTAAATCATCTGCATACAGCAACTTTGGTGATCTGTTCCCTCTGCCTGTTTGCTAATGTAGTACATCACCAGTATGAGCATCAGTGGGCTCAGAGCTGAACCCTGATGCACGCCCACTCCCACTGGGAGCCCCTCTGTGAGACTGAGCACTGTTCATACTTGAGTCACTGGCTCCTTGTCCATAGCCTGCACTAATTCCATCAATGATTTTGGGACTTCAAACCACCACAGTACTGCCCAGATCAGCTTTCTTGGGACCTTGTCATATGCTTTCTCCAAGTCTAGGAATGCCCAGTCAGACTCTTTCCTTATCTCCAGCTTCTTGTCAACTAGCTGTCTCACTGCAAACATCAAATCAGTTGTGCAGCACTCTGAAGTACAAGCCAACACTAAGGGACTCTGGATAACAAAGTTTGCAGATGACTGCAAACTTGGGAGCCATTATTGAATCCCCAAATTATGTGAATATTCTACAAAAGGGCCTTACAGAAACAGATGCTTGGTGCCAGAGCCACAGGCTCAAGCTCAATGCCAAGAAATGTATAGTTATCCCCTTTGGAAAAAACATGTATCCGTGAATTACCATATAGGTGGCAGTACACTAAACACTGAAAGTTTGATAAGAGACTTAGGGACACAGGTGGACAGTGATCTCACCTTCGATAACCATATCGCCACAACAGTCAGGAAATCCTTCTATGTGGCACACCTCATCACTAAGGGCTTTTCATCCAGAAAAAAGGAGGTCATTGTCCCACTGTACTCATCCCTCATTAGACCCATTATAGAATACAATGCCCCGTTTGGTATGTACCTCTCAAGACATCTGCAACAACTGGAAAGGCCACAGAAATACCTCACTAAAAGAATCACAGGCCTAAAGCAGATGCCCTATGCTGACCGCCTTAAAAAACTCCATCTATACTCTGTTGCATATCGTCTACTCAGAGGTAGACTTTGCTTAACATACAAGGCCATGTCAAACCCAGAGCTGTTGGACATGCTACACTTAAAGAAATCCCAATCCCTCAGAGCCACATGCTCCAGGGATCTAAACCTTGTCATCACAATAAACAAAACATGCTGGAGGGATAGGTTCCTGACCCAGAGACTCCCCAGACTCTGGAATAGCTTGCCCATACATGTCAAGCAGAGTGCCTCTTTGGTCCTCTTCAAAAGGAACCTTGACGATTGGATGGGAGAAAGGAAATTCACCCCGGGGAACACATCAGTCACCCTGCTAGACAGGGGTCCAGGGAAGTAAATAGTGTGGGAAGAAATAGCCAGGGAATTGTTATGGCTAGGCTTGTATAGGCCCTAGGGCTGATAGCCTAGTACCAACCTATGAACCTATGATTTGAAGCCTAACTGCTCATCTCCCATCTTACCTTCTACTGCTCTGTTTATTTATTTATCAATCACCCTGTCCAAAACTTTCATGCAGTGTGGTAGGAGTTTGATCCCTCTGTACTGCCCTCAGTTGTAGATGTCCCATTTGTTCTTGTACACTGGCACAAGTATGCTTATTCTCCAGTCATCTGGGATACAGCTTTCTCTCCACACAGCTATGCGTACCCTCAGTAGCCATTTCTCCCCATCTCACCCAGCATCTTTATGATAGAAGCTGTGACCTCAGTGACCTTATCTGAGTTTGCTGCTCTCCTTGACTACATCTTCCTTAGTGCTGTTTTTACTTCTTAGGTGGGATCCTCCTCTTCCCTCATAATAGGCTGTGTCTGGGACAGTACAGCTTCTGTGGGGTTTCCTTCATTCAGGAACTGCTGGAAGTACTCCCTCCATCTGCCTTTGATATCCTGTGGACTGGTGAGCAGGTTGTTGCTGGCAGCCATTATGAAGGGTGTCTGACTATCTTCTTGATCTTTCTGTCTTTGCCTTGCAAACTAATATAGTTTCTTTCTGCCATCTACTAACTCACTTTCCAGAAGCTGGTATCATTCCTCCAATGCCCTGTTCTTTGCTACTACAACTGCTTTCTTAGCGTCTTTGTCAGCCAACCAGTATTCCTTCCTAGCCTGGTCCATCTTTTCTATATCCCAATTTTTCCTACATGCCTTCTTTCTTTTGATGACTTCCTATATTTCTGCATTCCAACACCATCTTTCCTTATGTACCTTATTTCCATACCTGGCTCAGCCACATATCTGTTCCGTAGTCCTCAAACATGTTGTTTTGAGGCACTGCCATTCTTCTTCAACTCCACCTATTTCCTCTTCTTCTTCTTCTTGGGGTATTAGAGCCCTGAGTAATTCATTGAACTGTTGTAGTTTCTCTCCAGTCAACTTCCAGGTCATCAGCCTGGTTTCTGTTGACCAAAAAAAAAAAAAAAAACAAACCTGGCTTGGTTTTAGTTTAGTTTTTCTTGGTGGATACATTGGTGGTCACTGATTTCTGTTGACCTTAGAGCCTTCTCTTTCCACTGCTTGCAGCTGATTGTGGCAACCAGTGGTTTATGCTGTTGGCCAACTGTTTCACTGGGATGACTTTTCCCTTTCTTTACTAGGAGGATGTCTGCCTGAGTTGCATACTGGCAACTCTTGTATGTGATCTTGTGACTGTCTAACTTATTGAACCATGTGTTAGCTACTATCAAGCTATTTACCACACAGAAGTCTAGAAGGCCTCTCCTTTTTTATTCTTGTAGACCCAGCCATGTAGACCCAGGCAGTCCTCGTGTCCTGTCCTGTCTGCCTCAATATGTGCATTCACATCACCCAGTATAAACACCAATTCATGTTGTCCTACTTTATCTAGTTGGTCCCATAATGTCTATTTGAATGCAGTTTTTTCCTCACTTTCACAACCCTGCTGTGTGGTATAGGCTGAGATAATGAATACTGCCTTATCATTACGGCACAGTTTGATTGCCAAGAGTGTGTCACTAATTCTATCTTTAACAAGCTTAAACGATAGCTTTATTAAAAGGACATTTAGAGGGAAATCTGTATAGTTTAAAGGACTATGCACCCTCCTCATGTACACCTATGTCTCTTAGATTGCAGTGGTTCTCATTAAGAAAATGTTATCGATAGGACCATCTACTCACAGTGTGAATCCGCTTAATTATCACTAACGCCTGTCTTGACTGGTTTGTGATATTTCTTTTACAAGCTTTCAGTCAAAGATTTCTGACTGTTATTTTGCAGTTTGTTACACTTAATTTGTCCAGTTACATGTTTGATGTTGTGCAACATTTTGTCAAATGTATTTGCTTGTTTGCATTTTCTGACAAATAAAGGTTTGAAAAAAAACCTCATTAATAGTTTTTGCTTCCATGTTTGCTATACCTTATTTATTCATTTCAATTTCAATTCATCGCTTGTAGGGGCATGTCTTTTGTCATGCAGTCAACTTAAGCTTGATGTGATTTGCTGAGATACCAATTTTAAGTTTCCTTAAGATGAGCTTTGCTTTCCAATGATGCCTATAAGACATTTAGTAAAATTAAAAAGATATATACTATTAAAGCACTAGAAAAATTGGGCCCTCTATATGACTTGTTAGATTTAAATCTTTGAATTTTTTATTACACCATTTTATATAACAGAAAATATTTTAATTCAACCATTAAAGACCATCATGTCTCAAGTCAGACAGGATTGCCCTTTAACCCCTACATTACTTCTCCTAAGTCTATATCCTCTCATTAATACTGTATGAAATGCTAAGGACTGTTCTTTGGTTACAGTATAATGTTATATGGGTTGTCCTTTAATCCCTACATTATTTGTCCATCTTCTTCATGCTATGTGAAATGTTAGGGATTGTTCAGTCATTAAGTTATATATCTTGGAGCATCGTCAGTGTGTTTTGGTGGATAACATTGCTTACTCTTGATGTAAAGAAATCAGGCATTTTTTCAGTTAGTTAATAAGCTATCAAATATCAATGGGTATGTCATTATTCATACTGAGACCAAAGTATTAGGGACAGATTCATCTCTTTCTGTTTACAATTACCCATATCAGGTCAAATCTGCCACGTTTCTACATTGGGCTGTTTTAAATACCTTTTTAATTCATCAAAGCCCAGGTCTCAGAAGCTTATAATAAATCACTAAAATGTTTATCTTTGTGTATAGCTGATGTAGTCTTCTATTTAGGTTGTATAAACCTTCTTAAGCATAAACTATTTCCTTTGAGTGGGTTTTCTTTATAAGAAATACATTATTTCTTCCTTTTTTCCATGGTATAACAGATTTTGAACATTTTGAAAAAGCTTCTATAATTTGGAGGGGGGTCCATAAGTTCCATGGGCATCCCTGATTACAGATAAGAGATTTGCTGGATTTCAAGTATCAGATCCTAAACAAACCTATTTCACCCAATACTAGATGACAATTTTCCACATTCTTTTTCAGAATTTTTGTTCTAATAATAACACAAAGTTAATAGCAATTTTCAATCTTCTGTTTAAAATTTTACCTAGAAAGAACAAATTAAAATTATTCTATAGACTCGTAACTGCAAATAAGTCTAAATAAAATGACATCAATATTTTTAATTGCTTACACTTACCTATTGTTTATTGGAATGCATCATCCTTGCTAAGTGTAACTTTTAAAAGCCCCCAAGTCCAGGACTTTTTATTTTTCATATGACTACACCTAGCTCATTCAAACTCAGTATTCCCTATGCTTTCTATTATTCAAGTTTGACATGTTAAATTTAATTTTTATTAAGTTAGTGTTGGTGAACAGATGTGATATAAACTGTAAACATTGAACCCACAGTCAAACAATGCTTTTCCACTTATCATAAAGGAATTTAATTTAGAAACTTGGAATAAATGTTTACATTATGCAGTAAATGACATAACCCCTAACTTAGATAATGAACTGCATTTGAATATTTAATTGCAGCCTATAGTAAAGCTGTAAGTAAGCTTTACAAGAGATTTACTCTTTTGCCTTACAATCATATTCTTAAGTATATAAAATTATGCGGTTTATCTATATCCAGAAAAAATAGAATAGGTTGTCCGGCTGCAGGAGATAGCTGAATGGGTGGGGTCAATGAGGAGCTATGCTCAAAACCACAAAAACTAACTTTAATTAAATATGCTGCCCTGGGTGCCAAACCCTCATTATGAGAGTCCAATCAAGACAAACAAAGTATAAAATAATAAAATAAATTACTTTTTAAATACATTACTGGAATGCCAGTCAAAATCTGCAGTTCTAATTATAATTTATATTCAGCTTTATTAAAGTACCAAGTAACATGCTGAAAGTAGCAATCTCTGTGATGTCCTCACTTGTAAAAATGTTTCTTATCCAAAAGACCTGCTGCCTGACAACTATCTACTTGTTTCATGGGGAAAACATGATCAAAGTAAAAAATGAAAAGCAAACAAGAAACAAGTTCAAGATACATTGCTTAAAGGATTACTGTACAGGTTATGGACCACACATGAATGGCATTCTGTTTAGTTTACGATTAAAGCCCTCAAGAGATCACTGGAAGTCTCCAACAAGTGTAATGAGGTTCTTCAAATAATGCAGTCCTGTCCAATACTGTCATATGCATTTCAATTTATACATTATCTAGTTATGCTTATTAAAGCTTACTTGCATGTTATGATCTCAGATAAAATATGGCAGAAACCAGACTATTCTGCAAAATCAATAACAGATGTTTTAAATATTGCTCTTATAAACTTAGAAAGATAATAGAATAGTAGGTCTTGCATTAGTATGAATTTTCTGAAGGATATGAAATCTGAAACTCAAATGTCTCATTATTTTCTAACTTCAGTCTTTAATGATTTACCACTAAAAATGAACCAAAATGTGATGCAAAAATATAAAATAGCCACAAATAAAATAATCTGCATGCATTTCTGAAATAAAAGTAATCTATAACTCTGATTACAAAATTGTTATTTTGGAGGGATTATTAGGGGAAGAGCAACATTTTGAGCCAAATTGGGACAGTTGAGAGGTTTGGCTATGCCTAATTCTATAAAGCAATTTATTTGCATGTACCTCTCAACCTGATAATGCAATAAATCTGGACAAGGCCAAATATATTGGGGAGACATATAAACAGTACTAAAATTCTTGTATAAACTAAGACAGTTGATAGAATAACAGGTCTTACTTTTCTGAAGGTTATGAAGTCTGAAACTCAGTGTGATATAGTGACTTCATTCCTAAATGATTTTCCAGAAAACCAAATTTTATGAGGAACAAACCAAAAATAAGAAGCAAAAATCTATTCATTCTGTGAAAATCTGGACAGTTGGGAGGTATAGTTCAGCTGGGGCTGTCTGAGAAATCATGGTGCAGCCATTCCAATGATCCATTACTTGGCTAGTTCACTCCATTTGCCATAAACACTAATGTGCATATTGCTTTACTTCTATGATGATTTGGATTTCATTTGAAAGTTTTATTTTGCATTTTACAGCACAAACACTAAGACATCTGCTAAACAAAGCAATGCAGTCTCACAATGAAAACAGGCTTAGCATTAAAACTTCTCTGCCCTTGAAACTCACATTCAGTGAAACAGCATTGAAACCCACATTCAAAGAAAATACATTTTGCCAGTGGCTGTTTTCAAATCATAGGCCCCTTGCACATGAAACATACATGTGTGATACACCTTCCTGATTGTACTAAATTATATTCCTTGTACAATACAGTACAGTTGTTAGACGGCATTTTAAATTTATTGTTTTGAACATTTTTCCAGTAAACAAAAAAACAAAATGCATGTACCAATGACAAAACTACCCAATTCAGAACATTTCCCATCATAAAAGTCTACTCAACCTTCTACAGTCCACCAATATCAGTAAATATGCACAATCTCTGAAGTAGTAAAAGTCATCTAAATAATTCCACATTAAAGAAATCTGTAACAATGAAGAGGTTGCTGCTAGCAAACAACTTTATATGTCATTGTTTATTCATCTACAAATAAAGTGCCTGTTGCCCTTGAGGAATAAACTGCCTATGTTGTATGCATTAAAAAAATGATAAGCTAGTAATATCGCAATAGGGACTGTATGGCAAACTGATGACAAGTTCATAGTTACTACTCTAGGTATCTTTGCCAAAAAGGACTGCAGCATCCACCCACTTTACAACACAGTACAGTATCAGTAATGCATCTATCTACTGTGGGAGTAGAACCCACAGCCTTCTGCATCAAAAGCAAGTACACTACCTGTTGTGATATTAACATTGCAAGCAGTCTCAGAATAAGCAGCACTAAAGTTTTGTTAAATCTGCTCAACACGCAGTTGTATCTCTGAACTTTGCAGCACAAGAAATCTGGAAAAGCTGACATTTATTCCAAAACCAGGGACACATTTTAAACATTGCTTGTATAATGTTGGAAAGTTGCTAGAATAAAATGCTGTGTTACCACCATACATTTCACTGAAACAGTCATAGAAACATACCACTATGCCAAATCAGCTGTTTTGTGAAAGACAGGAAGACGAACTTAAATGGCTACCATTTAGTGAATTCAGTTCACACCATAGCTGTCAACCTCTTGGCACAAAATACCTGGACAAAGCCAATAATGGGGGAATACAGTCCCAAAAATAGGGATGAATTTCAAATATTCATGTTATAAACTTAGACAACTGCTAGAATAAACAGTTGTGTGTTACCATGTACTTTCTGAAGAATATGGAGTCTGAAATTCAAATGCCTGTTACTTTTAAACATTTAACCAAGAAAGTAGTCTGACTTGGAACAAAAGACCATTTTCAGCAGAGCAGGGAGAAATGCCAGACACATCTTTGTAAGATGGGAGGACATGCAGACACCACACAGAAGGCACCCAGCAAAGAATCAAACCAGAGAATCTGTAGCTGTTAGGCAGCAATGCTACCAGTCAGACTTTGCAATGAAAAATGTAGATACAGAAACCACAGATTTTATGAGGAACAGAACAAATATGAGGCTTTTAGAAATGGTGGTGGATAGGGAATTCAGGTTCTTGCCACCTGCATCCAAGGTACAGTGTTCAAGCCTGAGTATCTCTATCCACCACCATTTGTTCTCTCTAGTCACCTGTATATAGTAACGGGGGCATTTTATACACACACAAAATATCTTATTGCAAGAAATCTGGGCAAAGCCTAAAATAATGGGTGTACAAAAGCCGGAAAACACACACACACAAAATGCTGGAAGTATCTCCATTTGCAGCTGCTCAACATGTCTCTGTTGCCTCATTTGTCTTGACATGGAACTGCTGTAAGTAAAGCCATTAAAGAGTTTTAAGGTACAGTTCCAGATTTAACTAAACATTTTATATGATGGCAATTTTTGTACTTTGCAGAAGTAAGGAATGAATTCTAGAAATTTTAGTAGATGTTTTTAAATATCTGCATGCTGTTAATGTATTCAGTGATATACCTGGTATCTGTTTCACATTTATTTATTTAAATATAATATTTGTTAAAATTACATTAACTGTGGAAATCAGTACAAAGAGAAGTTGTTGATCAGTTATGCAGGATCTGTTCACCACTCTAAAAAGTTCTTAACCCCTTGGTTAAATGTTGTCAACCCCAGTTGCAGACAAATGCATTTGAAGGTACTCTGAACAACTTCTCAACTCACACTCAGTGAAAAATAGCTATAAACAGAACTAATGCAATCAAACTGAATTTTAACCCAGGCCGTTGCAATACTGAAACTGTTAGAAAGCCTCCACTGAAAGACTATGGCAAAAGAACACCACATAGTCTAGTTACATTTATCCCTATTCTGTGTATTCCATTTCAAGTACTAAAACATTATGTAAGAATGGCCATGACAAGCAGAGAATGGCTTATTTAAAAAAAAAACCACTGGAGGCTGCATTCACAAAAAGGATCTGCAATGCTGAGTTTCAGACAATGCCACATGCATTCAAATGTAAAATTCTTCCATAAGAGAACCAGAGCTTTGTAAAGTCCTGAAATCAAGAGAACAGTCCACTCCAAAAGTTTGCGAACTTGAAACTAAGAAGAGATAATAGCAAAAATTCCTCTAAGCATCATATACTGAGGTGAGCATAGGTAGGAAAGGGAAGGCACTAGTTGCTAGATAGACATGGTTTTATATATCCCAGCATACCTAAAAACTGTCTTTGCTTTTCTGGAATGTCCAGGCTATCACATACTTGGCCACACTCGCTACCCATGACCACACCTTATGTGTGGTCATACATCCTGTGTCCTCAAGGTGGCAAACCCTACTACACACTCAAATAAAAAATTATCATCCCCAACTCTTGATAAGGACAGAGAAGGAATATATATTACACACTCATTCATACATTATATTTAAACAGATACATAAAAAACTGTAAAATGTGTGCAAATCCACTCATACAGTATATACATAAACTTACAAGAAGTCAAATTAGTGTGTCTAAGTTTATATAACGTCTTCAAGCTCTTATAGACAAAATTAAAAGGGAAAATATTAAAAACAAATTGCTTTTACTCCAGGATTGCAGAATGCCAGTGTTATTGCAATACTGGTTGGGAATGAAGTGCAAAGCTCCTAAAATTTACTGGGCAAAGAATAGCTGCATCTCCCTACAAAATATTTGTGAATTTGTATTTATATGTCAAGTCTCACTGTCGATTATGTCAGTAGCGGTGGAATCAACAGTTTGGTTAGTCAGCTCATTTGGTATTCATATGTTTCTGACAAAAAGAAGCATATATATTTGTATGGGCCAGGCATGCAGATCAAATTTTTGCAGTCATCATGAAATGATAATATATATATTTGTAACATAATGACCTAACTGACAATATACATACCACACCAACACCAAGAGAAAGAAGAAAAGCGAACGGAATAGGCCAACGCCAAAGAATAAAAAATCCGCAAATAAATCCTCAAGGCTCAAGTCCACAACCTAAACTGGGAACCAATCAGCAGCCATTTAGCCCGCTCCACATCATGTCGTGCTCGCGGACGCAGCAGTCCAACCCCTTTCTAATTCTATGCGTTTTTGGAACCACATAGACTGCTGGGCATCACCCTGATGCCTTAACTGGCTCTCGGACTGCAGCTCCAAGTAAGAAAGAAAAAACTTATTTTTTAAAACGGAATTCGACAGTGCGCATGCTTCAGTCGGTCGAAGCAAGCAGCCGCCGGGGACAGAGATGAAACACAGACAGTATTGTTTGTAAAAATAAAAAAAAGTACTTTTTTTTCTTTTTTCCTTTTCTTGCTGAGGGGGCTGCAGTCCGGCAGTCCGATGGCACGAGCCGCCCCTGAGGTTGTCCCTCTTAAATGTGAGCATAGTTGTGGCAGTATAGGGTCATGGTTACATGCTTGGTGATTACGTCCAAAAATTAAGCAATTTTGGTATAAAACAGTTCAACATTTTTACCTGTATTAATTTAGATTTTGACCCCAGCAATAAGTTTATGGGTCTCACTGATCAATAATTTCCTTTAAACATAATAAGTTCTTATTTTTAATCTTATTAGTTTCCAAGAGGTTAGCTATTGGCTGTTTAGAATCATGTAAAGTTGCCTCTTGCAAAGTGGTGGCTGCTGTTTTCATAATTTACTTTGAGACTAAAGATATGGCCAAAATTTTAGCCGATAAATTCAGCTTAAATTTACCCCTCTCTCCCATTCATCTGTCCCCTCAAGATATATCTGAAACTGGGTTACCTCCAATTATCACACAAGACCAAGTCTAAAAGTGCTATCAAAAGCTACAAATACTGCATCAATGGGTCCTAACAATATCCCTGTATATATTTCAAATAGCATGAAGCATGATTTAGCCACTCACTAACTACACTGTTCAACCTCAGCCTCCGTACAGGTTTTGTACCAAAGTTACAGTCATTCCCCTGCATAAGGGAGGACCTTCCACAGATCCAGACAATTACAGACCCATAAGTCTGACCAGCCTCATATGCAAAGCCATGGAAAGAGTTATCATAGAACTAATCAATAAGGACATGGGGACCCTCCAAACATGACCCACCTCAGTTTGGATTTTTCTGTGGCAGGTCATGCTTACACAACCAGATGGACTTTTTTGAAAAGGTCACCAAAGGAAGAATGAAGATAAGCCAGTGCACACGGCATACCTCAACTTAACCAAAGCTTTTGTTACAATCTTACACTCATGCATAGTAGAAAAGCTAAATCAACTAGAAATAAACCCCTGTGTTACCTGTTGGATTGCCAATTGGCTCAGAGATAGGATGTAGGAAATTAAAAAAGGGGAAGGTACTTCCACAGAGAGACCGGTCACCAGTGGAGTGTCCCAGGGTTCTGCGCTAGGCCCACTCCTGTTTAACGTCTATGTCACTGAAGTAAAAAACAATAACAAAGAGCTTTTGCTGACTACGTTTGCAGATGACTGCACCCTTGGAGCAGTCATTGAATCCCCAAATGATTTAGCCATCCTTCAGGAAGCTTTATCAAAATAAATAACTATTGCCAAAATCATGGACTGAATCTAAATGGCAAAAAATGCATTCTCATATCCTTTAAAAAGTCATCTACCCCAGGGCACTAAACACTGACAATACACCTCTAAGAGTTGACCCAGTTGTTCAGGATTTGGGAACTTATGTGGACAGTGATTTAACTTTTGACCAACGTGCCCATTGTTGTAAGAAAGTCCTTCTATACTGCACAGCTTATAAACAAAGGGATTGTATATAGATCTAGGAATATTACTGTCCCTGCTGCACTATGTTCATTAGGCCATACGTTGACTATAATGCCCCTTGGTATGTATCTCTCCAGACACACACAGTAACTGGAACACCCACAGAGATACCTTACTACAAGGATAAAAGGCCTACACAACATGTCTTACGTGGACCGACTCAAAGTCCTGTCACTATACTCTGTAACCTACAGACTGAAGTGACCTGTGTCTGGCATACAATTCATCCTCCAACCCATTACTGATGGATTTACTGCACATCAGCAAGTCAAATGGCATCAGAAACACCTGATCTAGGGATTTAAACCTCTACTGCAATATCAACAGAATGGTTTGGAGGGACAGATTTATCTCACAAAGGATACCGCTGCTCTGAAACAGACTCCCCATCCATGGAAAAGAAAGCTCATCCCAGTACATATTCAATCTCAGCTTCAATCTATGCATGGGAAACAGAGAAATTTACCCCGGAACTGTCTCCTGTGCTACTAAAGGATAGGAGCAGCTCCTAACTGCTTTATCCCATGGATGGGTCCTCTCAGATTATCTATGGTATGATCCCAGTTATTCTTATTAGGGGTAATATATAATTATCGATCATGGGATGGGTAAGGACAATCTAATGTCAAATGAGATAAGTTAATTCCAACAAAGTGTCTAAGCACAGACCCACAGGGGCAGCTAGCCTAGTACTTACCTTTGAACCTGTGAGAATATACCTGTTTTGAATGCTGAAGTGGGAGGAGGAGGAGGTTGAAGGTGAGAGTTTAGCAAATGTATGTTGCCTTTTGAATATGTGGTACTTTGTTTCTTGTGTAAATTGTGTGAATCATTATAATATTGTAATGTAATATTTATTATAATATTTGCAAATACAATTGATGCTCTGGAAATACAAAGATTATTTTAAAATAGATTTTAGTTCCAAACCTGTTTCTTATAAGATTTTCACTGTGCTTCTTGAATTACTGTAGGTGTTGCATAATATAAAGTTTGCTTTTTATTAAGCAATGTGATATATCTTCTCTGTAAACTTATTATTTGCTTTTGTTCACTCATTTGTATGTATCAGATGGCCTAAACTGAAGTGCTATCTCTGGGGACATTGTCCCATCAGGAGCTTCAACCAAGTTCTTAGTTACTTTGATCAGGTTGAGAATGAACTTGCTCTACATTGTTTAGAAAGAATAATGGTAACAGATACCCCTGGGTTTCCAACACAATTATATCGCAGCTATGAATTGTAATTGCAATGGTGTAAGGAAATCCATGACACTGGGACTGTTAGATTGCCACTGAAATGGCCAAATCAAATAAACATTAGAAAAAAAAAAATTCCCATGAGCCATATGATGATAATCAGCAGAACAACCAAAGAATTCGCTTAGGCAGACCAAAGGACCCCACCTGATCAGTGATACAAACGACTTTATAGCAAGTCTGACAATTCACAGACTTCTTTCTCTCCATTTCCAGGCTCACAGAGACAGATATGCATCTACTGATTTGACTGCCAACTATCCACTTCAGAGAGAGAGAGAGACAGAGAGAGAGAGAGAAGAAGAAAGCTTTTAAATTCTTTGTGAAACTACCAGTTTAAGGTAGCCTGGAGACTAGCCTTCTTCATGCCTCATCCTTCTTGTGGCTACAGTTGCTTCAAGGCCATTATCCTACATTTTATCCAGTTTCTTACCACAAGGATCATTGACTCATACTTTAAGTTTGTAGCTTTTATCCCTATACACATTTTTTCCTCAAGACTGCAGATCAATAGTGAACCTTAGTATAGCCATTGTTAGAATATTTAAATCCTGAGCATGTGTGGGCTATGTTTTGGTGTTAGCTCTATTCTCCCATTTTGCCACTGACTTGCACCTTGACTTCCTGTGATTATTTTGAACATTTTCTGCTGCCAGCCTTGAACTCCTCTAATCATAGCCCTCCATAGTAAGAATTAAAAATGGCCCACAGCTGGAATTCAGCAAACGATAAACTTGACTCCTAGCTAGGAATCTAACAGAGATTAGTTGTTGGTCTTTTCGGCTTTTCCCGGTTAGGGGTCGCCACAGCAGAACTCTGGTCCGCTAATGATTGACAGTAGATTTTTTATGGTGCCGAGTTGCCAGCCTGATGCCCAACCTTCAGGAAAGGCACGCCCATTCACGCATGTCTTTCGGAGGCCACTCGACCACGGGGAGGACATGCAGACTTCACACAGAAGGCACTCCAGCCGTGAATCGAACAGGAGAACCTCTTGCTGTGAGGCAACAATGCTACCGCTGTACCACCGCGGGTACAAGCTAACAGAGATTAGTCAAAGACAAAAACAATGGTTTTGGTTACCCCAGGAGGTTAGATAAAGTTGGGTTGCTCAACATCCTTGAGACCTTAACACTATGTTAGCCCAGGCTAAGCAGTTCAAATACCTGAATGTCTGGCTAGATCTTACCTTGTCTTTCAAGTCCTATAATGAAATTAAATATTCTAAAGCACCTCAGGAGCAGCTGCAAAACTCTCTAACCTACTTACTAAGGAAGAATGGAGAGCAAATGGTGCCACTTTTCTTATATCTAAGTTAGAGCATAACTGTCTGTAATAAGGCTCCAATTTTACGAGGAACACATACATGCTTTATACACTGCCTTCAACATAATCTGTAGATTTATCACTGTGGCAGAACCCTTAAAGCACCACTGCATTACATTAAGGAATGCCAACTAGTTATGTATATTAGCCATGTTAAGGAATGTATAATAACAATGTTAAGGAATGTCAGCTAGTTATGTATAATAGCCATGTTAAGGAATGTCAACTAGTTATGTATAATAACTATGTTAAGGAATGTTAGCTAGTTCATAGGTAGGTACTAGGGTATTGGCCCTAGTGCCTATATAAGCCTAGCCAAAAAGGTACCCTGGCTTTCACCACCCAAGAAAATTATTTTCCTGTGCCCCTGTCGACCAGAGCCACAGAGGTGATTCCCGGGGTGAATTTCCTATTTCCCATCCAATCATCAAGATTTTTCTTGATGAGTGCTAATGAGGAGCTTTGTTTGATATAGATAGGTAGTTTGTTCCAGAGTATGGGAAGTCTCTGGGACAGGAATCTATCCCTCCAGCATGTTTTGTTTAATGCGGTGACAAGGTTTAGGTCCCTAGAGCGTGTAGCTTGGAGGGATTGAGATTTCTTTAAGTGGAGCATGTCCAACAGCTCTGGGTTTGACACAGCTTTGTATGTTAGGCAGAGATCGCTTGTGAGTAGGCGATATGCGACAAAATAAAGATGGAGTTTTTTGAGACGGTCTGCATAGGGCATCTGTTTGAAGCTGGTAATCCTCTTTGTGAGGTATTTCTGCGGCCTTTCCAGTTGTTGTAGATGTCTTGTGAAGTACATACCAATAGGGGCGTTGTACTCTATAATGGGTCTAATGAGTGACGAGTAGAGGGGAACATGATTTTAAATTTAGGGTACTACAGATAGTAAATGAAAGTAAACGTGAAGGCGATAACATGGGCTACTTAGAACTGGTTGAATTAAATTGGATTCTAAGGTTGAGAGCACATATTGAACCAGGGTTAAATCAGGCAGTAAGTATAAAGCCAGTATTGGCTAGGCGCAGATGAATTATGGGTATTGGTTTCTATTAATAACAATACACCACAACATTTGAAATATTTTTAAACATATGTAGCTAGCCTCTATGAGCGTTTTTGACATCTTGGATATTGCGTCTTATTACACAATTTTGATTCCTTATGCTGCGTGTTTTTTATATCTGGAACTATCAAGGAATTGTATATATTTTTAGTTCTAAAGTAATAATTTTTTATATACATGTTTTTGTAAAAAGGTTATTTGATTATGCTAACCTGGAATTTTTAGCGACATATGAATTACAAGATCTAAATTTGGTTGCATAAATTCTTGTATCTATATAGTTTATATGGTAAATAAGTATTGTATCTAGGCATTTTATAATGACAAGTATTATTTTCATGTTCATTTTTACTATATTTGTATTTACATTATATCACTCTATTCTGCCACATTCTATTATGTGTTCTACAAGCTTAATGAATGATGTACCTTTAAAATGAAACAGTTGAACAGTTGATGAGTTATCTTTACTAAATTGATTAATTGTTTAATTGATTTATTTTATTTGATAAGATACTTTGCATATAAATATTGGATAGAATGAATTTATTTACAAACCTGAAGAAGCGTACCTTGGCAGTAATTGTTCCGATAATAAAAGACAATATTATTTTTACTATCGTGGTGACTTCTACTTCATTCTGTTTGCTGCTATGTGGATTTCTTTTTTGGTAGAAGTCTTTGGATGGTATTATCCTGTTTGTATTTATTAGCTTTGTATGTTAGGCAGAGATCGCTTGTGAGTAGGCGATATGCGACAAAATAAAGATGGAGTTTTTTGAGACGGTCTGCGTAGGGCATCTGTTTGAGGCTGGTAATCCTCTTTGTGAGGTATTTCTGCGGCCTTTCTAGTTGTTGTAGATGTCCTGTGAAGTACATACCAATAGGGGCGTTGTACTCTATAATGGGTCTAATGAGTGACGAGTAGAGGGGAACAATGACCTCTTTTTTCCTGGATGAGAAACCTTTTGTGATGAGTTGTGCCATGTATAAGGATTTCCTGACTACTGTGGCGATGTGGTTATCAAAGGAGAGACTGCTGTCCACCTGTGTCCCAAGGACTCTTATCACACTTTCAGTGTTAAGTAGATTACCACCTATGTGGTAGCTCATGGTTGCATAGTTTTTACTAAAGGGGATGAAAATGCACTTTTTGGCATTGAGCTTGAGGCCATAGCTTTGACACCAGGCATCTGTCTCAGTGAGGCCCTTTTGTAGGATGTCCACATCGTTAGGAGTTTTGATTATGGCTCCTAGTTTGCAGTCATCTGCAAACTTTGTTAGCCAAAGACCTTCTGTGTTAGCCTGTACTTCAGAAAAGTAGATACCAAACAGGAGAGGACGCAGTACTGAACCCTGTGGTACTCCACTTGTCACTGATCTGAAGTCAGATTTGGAGTCTGCTACTTTCACAGTGTGGGTTCTATCAGTGAGCCAGTTGGCAACCCATCTTTTGACATTGGGATTTATACCTAGTTTAGTGAGTTTGTCTATGATTCCAGAGTGGGGGTGGTGTCAAAACCCTTGTCGAGATCTAGATAGGCAGTGTGAACCACCTTACCCTCATCTACGGCATTGCTGACTGTTTCAAAGAAGTCTATCAGGTTTAGGAGACATGATCTGCCTTTTACAAACCCAAACTGAGTGGTGTCCAGAGTTTGGAGATTACCAATGTCTTTGTTTATAAGTTCCATGATGATACGTTCCATGGCCTTGCAGACCAGGCTTGTTAGGCTAATGGGGTGGTAGTTCCAGGGGTCCGTGGTGGCTCCCTCTTTGTGGAGTGGGATAACCATCACTGTGTGCCATTCAGTGGGCACAAAGCCTGAGGTGAGGCTATGATTGAATATGGTGTTTAGGTGGGGGTGCCAGTTCATTCTGTAGTTCGTGTAGAATGCATCCTGGGATGTTGTCAGGTCCCATGGATGCTGTGTTCTTGGCTTTGGAGAGTGTGTTTTTTACCTGTGCAGCAATGATTACAGGAACTTTGCATTCTTCTGGTATAGAGATGGGCCCTTTAGGGGGTGAGAGGGGGGTAAAGATAGCACTGAACCTATCTGCCAGGATGTTGGCAATATCAGTTGGTTCTGTATATTTAGTCAAAGACACACCTCCAAAAAAGCTAGCAAGTATGACTGGTGCACGGCATAACCAAACTTTTAAATAAATCAAAAAAGAAAAAGCCAGCACTCAGAGGCAATTAAAGTTTTATATTTTCCCTTCAGACCGGTTTTGGTAACAAACCTTCATCAGTGATAAAACATACATAATGCAGGGACAGTTTTTATACACAATGTGCATCCCCAATTGTGACATCTCTTCCCCCATTACTCCACTCCAGCCTCCAAACACATACAAATATCAACCAGAATAAACATTTTAAATATAATATCAGATGCTGTATTCAAACTTCCATTCATATCATATATTTATTTGTGAAATTACCAGTCAGGGTCCTTAATAAAAAAGAGAAAGAAAAGACCCTCATAACTTGTCATTTAGTCCAGGATGAAGTAGGCCACCCAACTTAATAATCCATTTTTTTTCCTTTTGAGTTAGTATAGTATGCCAACCTTGCTTCATAGATCTATTACCTTTTACTTGGTCAATAATGACAAATTTAAACAAAGCAGTTCTGTGTAACTGTCAATGTCTATACAATGCATTGGTCATTTTTTTATGACGTAAATCACTCAAATGTTCTGAAATATGACTTCTTAGTTGCCTAGAAGTCTGCCCTACATAAAAGGCAGAACACTGGCAACTAGCCAAATAAACAACCCAGTCTGAAGTACAATTCCCAAAAAATGATATATAAAAAATTTGACCAGTATTTTTACTGCTAAAAGATGAAGTTTTAAACATATGTTTACACAAACTGCAATGTCCACAAGGATGTGACCCAACTAACCTATCCCCCAATATGGTTAGTTGTTGTTGGTTCACATAATCCAGAAAAGTTTTCTTATAATGCGCAAAATAGGAAGTAAGTGTTCTTCCCCTTCTCAAAGAAAATTGGCATCTGTTAGACAAACATTGATCCAAATCTGTATTGACCCGAAGAATATTCCAATGTTTGTTGACTATATTCTGCAATAAATGTGTATTACTGCCAATGTAGTGACCAACCTTATGGTTCCCGATCCATCCTTTTTGGTTTTAGCTTTATAATTCAATAAGCTAGATCTCTCACAATTGGCCGCCCAATCACTGGCCTTTTGTACTGTTGATTTCTTATATCCCTCTGCCCTCAAGATCATGCCTAGCATTATGAAATTCCATGTCTGCAGAACATATTCTTCTAATTCTCATAAACTGTGATTTAGGAATATTGTTGATGGTATGTGTGGGGTGTAAACTAGTTGCATATAATAAATTATTGTATTGTGGGTATTTCCTGTATACTGACGTCTTGAGCGTACCATCCCCCTGTCTCGAAATACTGACATCCAGGAAATTAATCTCTTTACTGTGATAATTAACATCATATCTGTTAGGGATAGTGTGATCCATGCACTCGTGTTAGTGCTTACAAAGTGCATGTGTGTAGGATTCAGCAGTCATACCTCTATTGTCCATCTGCATGGAAGTCGTGAAGTTCACCACTTCTGTCTTAAGAAGCGTGAAGTTGGCTTTGGAGAAATTTTTTATGCTGGTTTCCCTAATGGGGGTGGGGTGGGGGCGGGATGTGGATGTCTAGGGTGATTAGCTTGTGGTCAGAACTGACCAACTACGAAATGACCTCTGGTGTGGAACACTGGTCGCCCATGTTTGTAATGACCAGGTCTAGGATATTGCTGCTCCTGGTGGGGGTGTGGATAACTTGATCCAAGGTGGTGGAATTTATGAATTCCAGAAAACGTTGAGCAAAAGAGCTGGTACATGAGTAGTTTTCCCAGTTAATGGTGGGGTAGTTAAAATCGCCCATTATGAGGGTGTTGGGTTGTACCCTAATTAGAGAATGTCAGCTAGTTATGTATAATAGCCATGTTAAGGAATGTATAATAACCATGTTAAGGAATGTTTGCTAGTTATATATAATAAACATGTTAAAGAATGTCAGCTATTTACGTATAATAGCCATGTTAAGGAATGTCAGCTAGTTATGTATAATAGCCATGTTAAGGAATGTATAATAACCATGTTAAGGAATGTCAGCTAGTTATGTATAATAACCATGTTAAGGAATGTCAGCTAGTTATGTATAATAGCCATGTTAAGGAATGTATAATAACCATGTTAAGGAATGTTAGCTAGTTATGTATAATAACCATGTTAAGGAATGTCAGCTAGTTATCTATAATAGCCATGTTAAGAAATGTCAACTAGTTATGTATAATAACCATGTTAAGGAATGTATAATAACCATGTTATGGAATGTTAGCTAGTTATGTATAATAACCATGTTAAGGAATGTTTTCTAGTTATGTATAATAACCATGTTAAGGAATGTCAGCTAGTTATGTATAATAGCCATGTTAAGGAATGTCAGCTAGTTATGTATGATAGCCAAGTTAAGAAATGTCAGCTAGTAAGGTATAATAACCATGTTAAGGAATGTGAGCTAGTTATGTATAATAGCCATGTTAAGGAATGTCAGCTAGTTATGTATAATAACCATGTTAAGGAATGTCAGCTAGTTATGTATAATAGCCATGTTAAGGAATGTCAGATAGTTATGTATAATAACCATGTTAAGGAATGTCAGCTAGTAAGGTATAATAACCATGTTAAGGAATGTCAACTAGTTATGTATAATAATCACTGCCACATAACTGCTTACAATTTGTCAGCCATTGTTACCTTTCAAGGTTATCCTTAACATTTATTTTTTGTTATTTATTAGTATCTGACAACTGGGTAAGTGCTGTGGTCAAATTACCCTTTTCAGTCATGACTCAGGATTCATAGATCAGTAAGCAATAATAGTTAATAACAAATTAAGTTACATGTCCAATATTTACAGCAGTACATTAGATGCCAGTAAACATCAATTTGACAATTATCATTAATGTAGTTGGTAACAGAATAAAGGACCAAGGCAGAAATAAACAGGAATGCAGGGCTAAAATACATGGCCTATTTAGTATTACCTGACTGGTGAGATTACAAAACTTTGTGTGCTGGTGCAGACTGACATAGACGCTAACCATTGACACTAAAACAATTAAAAGAGGATTCAGAGAAGAGATGCTTTTTAAGCATTTTCTTGGAAAGTTTGATAGACCCCTGTTTTTTGGATTCTATTGGTAAGTGTTTGCAGTTTGCAAGTCCCAGTCTAGAAAAAGCTCTTTTGCTCAGTATGGTTTTGAACCTCAGGTGCGTAAGGATGAGCAAGTTACCTTGTGTTATTCTCAGTTCATACTTGCTGCTGAGAATGGGAAGTTTTACTTTTAGAGGTGGACAATAACCTTCTTTTAGGACCTTGAAAATTAGTGAACTTAAGAGAAAGTTCGCTCTGTCACTGAGAGCCAGCTGGCATTTTTAAGCACAATACAGTTCACAGAATGCATCATTTTCTTAAGAATGTCAAGGCAATTGAATCTTGTGACGACATATAGCTTGCTAGCAACCACCCTTAGGACATACCCCCTTTTCTTAGGGGGTCTTCTCCAGTCAAGCCTGGGGTGAATTTGTGGGTGCCCACTCAATCATCTCTGTCTCCTGTGAAGGACGATAGTGTATCATCATACTGCTTCATCTGTGGGGGCAGTGTGTTCCAAAGGTGGAGGAGATATTACATGATAAATCTGTCCCTACATCACATTTTATTTATTGGCTGATGAAAATTTAGGTCCCTTGTTCTGGTATTTGTGCAGATACAAGTAATCTAGGTCAACTAGGCATCTGACAGTAAAGGCAAAACACAAATTTCCACCCGATAGTCTATAAGGTACTGACTATAAGGACTTTGGTTCCAGTTTGTTTTGGTATATCAAGGTCTTTCTGCCTATGATTTTTCTAGTGGCTTGATATGTCTAGTGAGGTACATTCTGAATGGGGCATTATACTTAATAACTGGCCTGATTAATACTGAATATAAGGAAACAATGACCTTTACAGGTTTGATGATATTCTCCTAGCAAATAGCTGTGCTAAGTAAGAAGGATTTTCTGACAACTGTTATTGCATGATAATCAAAACATGGGGAAATATTAACCCATGATCCAATGTCCGTAACAACATTTTCATTTAGAAGTGAGGTATTGTCAGTAAGAGAAGGGTTTCTCTACCAAACATGAAAATATTACACTTTTCTGCATTTAATTTGAGCCTATTTTCAGTGCACCAGTTATTTATGGTGCTTGTTGAAGGGTTAGGGTATCAGACAGGGATCTGACAATAAGTCACAGTTCATATTCATTTGCAAACTTAGAAAGTCAGAGGTGTTGGTTTTCTGTCTAATGGTCAGAAAAGTAAATGCCAAAAAGTAGGGGTCCAACATTGATCCTGGGAGAGACCACTGATTATTTTGATACTTTCTGACTGGGCACCTACCACTCATTCTATACGAGTTCTGTCTCTTAGACTGTTTGCCATTCATTTTACCAAATATGGATCTATTTTTAGAGCATTAAGGTTACTTACAAAGCCAAAATAGGCTATGGTGTCAAACCCCTTTGCCAGGTCAAGATATGCTCTCTGAACATTATGACCTCTGTAGACAGCCTATATAACCCTCTTGAAGAAATTAACTAAATTCATTAAGTAGGATCCTCCCTTGCTAAAGCCAAGTTGCTGTGGGTCATGTTTAATGAGATTTTTGATATTACAGTTTATAAGGTCAGTTATAATATTTTTCCTGGGTTTGCAGATGAGATTCATTAGGTTGGTGGTCTATAATTCTTGGAGTAAATGCTATGGCCTCCTTTGTGGAGCAGCATAATCACAGTGGTGTTCTAAACTTCAAAGACAAAAGCTATATCCAAACTTAGGTTAAACCATTTCAGTAGCGGTAATGCTAGGGCATGCTTAGTACTGTTTAATAAACAATCAGATATATTGTCAGCACCCACGAAATAAATATTTGTGGTCTTAGAAAACTCCTTTAGTACATATTCCTTTGTGATAACAGAGGATTTAGGGGATTTAGAAATATGCTGACTTTAGAAAGTAGGACCTAGCACTGAATTTGTTTGTTAGTGTATTGGTAATGTCTGTTGGGTCCAAATAAGTTGTACCATTTTGAATAAGAGTAAAAAAAACAATGTTGGATGTTATTGCTTAGTTTCTGAACATAACTGAAGGATTTATAATTGTCCTTAGCTTCAGATGCTAATATAAGTTCATGAGCTGCTTTACCCGACTTAATAGTATTTTTAAGGTTTTATTAATATTTCTGACAATATTGTCAATATGAGGGTTTTCAGATCTACTGATAATTTAAGGAATTTTATTCTTTTATTGGAAAGT
Organism: Protopterus annectens; assembly: GCF_019279795.1. NCBI lineage: Eukaryota > Metazoa > Chordata > Ceratodontiformes > Protopteridae > Protopterus > Protopterus annectens. Next base: position 705,439,642 of record NC_056751.1, on the reverse strand, counting down.
TGATTTATGTTGGGGGACCTCCAACAATTTTTTTTTTATTTCCCGTTCTATTTTGTTCAGGTTGGGACTGATATACATATCTATATATTTAGTGCCATTGTGCTGTAACTCAGAGCAGATCTGAGTGTTGCCATTGAGATTCTTGACATAGCTATAGAATGCTTTGTGGTTGTATTTAGAATCAGTGGCAATTTTGTTTTCATAACTAGCTTTGGAGGATTTTATGAGGGATCTCAACTTCTTACTGAGGCTGACCAGGGAGTTCCTCCAATCATGGGATTTTACTCTTTTTTGCAACAGTTTCTTTCTTCTGTTGTAGAGTTTGTTTATGGCAGGGAATCATCAGATTGGCTTCATTTTTTTGGAGGATAGCATTTTGGTTCTGTTAGGGATAGCACGATGCATGCAGTCATGTAAGTGATTATAAACTGCAATTGTGTAGGATTCAGCAGTCGTACCTCTATTGTCCATCTGCATGGGTGTCGTGAAGTTTGCCACTTCTGTCTTAAGAAGCGTGAAGTTGACTTTGGAGAAATTTTTTACAGTAGTTTCTCTAATGGGGAGTGGGGGTGGGATTTGGATGTCTAAGGTGATTAGCTTGTGGTCAGATCTGACCAATGAGAAAAAAGAGTAAAATCCCATGCTTGGAGGAACTCCCTGGTCAGCCTCAGTAAGAAGCTGAGATCCCTCATAAAATCCTCCAAAGCTAGTTACGAAAACAAAATCGCCACTGATTCTAAAGACAACCACAAAGCATTCTATAGCTATGTCAAGAATCTCAATGGCAACACTCAGATCTGCTTTGAGTTACAGCACAATGGCAATAAATATACAGAACCAACTGATATTGCCAACATCCTGGCACACAGGTTCAGTGCTAACTTTACCCCTCTCTCATCCCCTAAAGGGCTCATCTTTATACTGGAAGAATGCCAAGTTCCTGTAATCACGGCTGCACAGGTAAAAACCACACTCTCCAAAGCCAAGAACACAGCATCCATAGGACCTGACAATATCCCAGGCTGTGTTCTACACGGACTACAGAACGAACTGAAACCCCACCTAAGTACCATGTTCAATCATAGCCTCACCTCAGGCTTTGTGCCCACTGGATGGCGCACAGCGACGGTTATCCCACTCCACAAAGGGGGAGCCACCACAGAACCCGGGAACTACCTCCCCATTAGCCTGATTAGCCTGGTCTGCAAGGCCATGGAACGTATCATCATGGAACTTATAAACAAAGACATTGGTAATCTCCAAACTCTGGAACCCACCCAGTTCGGGTTTGTAAAAGGCAGATCATGCCTCCTAAACTTGATAGATGTCTTTGAAGCAATCACCAAAGCCGTAGATGAGGGTAAGGTGGTTCACACAGCCTATCTAGATCTCGCCAAGGCTTTTGACACCATCCCCCACTCTGGAATTATAGATAAACTCACTATACTAGGTATAAATCCTTATGTCACAAGATGGGTTGCCAACTGGCTCACTGACAGAACCCACACTGTGAAAGTAGCAGACTCCACATCCAACTTCAGACCAGTGACAAGTGGAGTACCACAAGGTTCAGTCCTGGGTCCTCTCCTATTTGGAATCTACTTCTCTGAAGTACAGGCTAACACAGAAGGTCATTGGCTAACTAAGTTCTCAGATGACTGCAAACTAGGAGCCATAATCAAAACTCCTAACGATGTGGACATCCTACAAAAGGGCCTCACTGAGACAGATGCCTGGTGTCAAAGTCATGGCCTCAAGCTCAATGCCAAAAAGTGCATTGTCATCCTCTTTGGTAAAAACTCTGTACCCATGAACTACCACATAGGCAGTAGTAAACTTAACACCGAAAGTGTGATAAGAGACCTTAGGACACAGGTGGACAGTAGTCTCTCCTTTGATAATCACATCACCACAGTAGTCAGGAAATCCTTCTATGTGGCACACCTCATCACAAAAGGTTTCTCATTAAATAATATCTTAATCCACTTAAAAAGTAATAAAACAGCAGACTTGGCATCAACATGCATTTCCTAAGCAATAGGAACTATGAAATTCTAATGTCTTGAATAAATGACTGACTATAATTCTAAGAAATGTACTAGGAAATCAAAACTTTTATGAGAGACAACAGAAAAATATGATACAAAATCTGGGATGCTCTGTCAAATTATTGACAGGTGGGAGGTATAACATGCAGTACTGTTGCATTGCCAGACCTGGAGTACAGCTGGTATTGGATACATTTGGATGACAATTTTGATACAAGTATGACAACAAGTATGGGTGCCTTCTGTGCAGAGTCTGCTTGTCCTCCCTGTGTTTGGCAGGGCTTTACAGTGGTTCAGTGGCTAGTGCTGTCACCTCACAGCAAGAGGTTTTCTGGTTCAGTTCCTAGTTGGGGTGCTTTCCGTGCAGAGTCTACTTGTCCTCCCCGTGTTTGGCAGGGCTTTACAGTGGTTCAGCGGATAGTGTTGTCACCTCACAGCAAGAGGTTTTGTGGTTCAATTTCCAGCTGGGGTACCTTCTGTGCAGAGTCTGTATGTCCTCCCTGTGTTCATGGGGGTGGGGGGGTGGGTCACAGTTGTTCAGCAGATAGTGTTATCACCTCACATCAAGAGGTTCTCTGGTTCAGTTCCCAGTTGGGGTGCCTTATCTGCATAGTCTGCATGTCCTCCCTAGGTTCTCATAGGTTTTCACCAGGTGCTTTGGTTTCCTTTCACACTCCAAAGACATGCAGTAGGTGGGCTGGACACCCTAAAATGGTCATAAGTGTGAATGTGGGCACATGAATGTGGTATAGAAGAACAATCATGGCAGGATTAGCCACCTGGCAGTGTGATATTTGGCTTTAGTTGACTGTCACTTTTGAAGTGACATCTCAAACACGTGGAAAAAAAATGGGAAAAATGAGGGCGTAGATGGAAGAATGGATGAATATGAATGTGAGATGCTGCTGTCCTGAAGGGCAGTTCACAGTTTAAGAGGTGAAGCCACGAGGCTAACATTCTAATCAATAAATACCATCAGTAAAGCTGGTCTATAAAAGTAAAGGGGTATGAGAAACATAACCTTCCATGGGACCGTGCAGGGGATTACCCGTTCCACAATTTGCTTTTATTTTATTTTTTCTGGTAGTGGCTTCAACTGTTTTTTTTCCATTTACTCAAAGATCTAATGACTTTACCACTGGAGGAAGCATAGTCAAACTACACTGTATTGTTAATTGATTGCACGTCAAGAAGGAGGAATTCATACTTTGATTGTGGTTGCAAAATATTTTTCCCTATTGCAACATTACCTTTAAAAATTCTGTAACTGACATACATGACTGAGTTAATGTCTGCTTTTATATTATTGATATGAATAGAATTAAGTAGTTGAAGGGGGTCACCTGCTATGTAATGAGGCAGTAAGGATAATCAAAGGTTTAAATTTTGGCTGAGTACCAAACATCATGCATTTGGTTTTCTTAGCTTTTAATATAAGCTGTTAACTCTGCAGCCAGACAGACAGCATATCATGTACTGTTTTAAGTTTCTCATATTTGCATATATTTGCATGTTGAGGGGTAAACTCAAAGATCACAAGGCCATCAAGAAAGAGAACTAGGTTGGATAGTTTGTGTTCAGTAAGGAGTTAACAAAAAGGCAGCAGTATGGGGCCTGGAATAATGCACTGAGGGGCACCAGTAGAGAAGTTATGAGGGGATGAAAAGCAATGATAGATCCAACAACAAAAGACTTCTGAGAAAGGCTACTTGAAAACTTCTGTATTGCTGAGGAGATGAAAGTGGACAAGGTAAGGGTGTTTAATAATATGTTGTAGCTTACTCTATCAAAACTTAGGGTAAAGTTGCTTTTATTGCTGTTTGTTAATACAGTGCAACGCAAGTGTGAGTAGAGCAGTTTGGGTACTTCTGCTTTTAGGAATCCTTGTTAGAGATAGGCGAGAATTTTATGATGATAAAGGTGTGATTACAAACTGCTTTATTACCAGTCTTCTTAGGTAAGATAGGAGAGGACTTTGCATTCCCATGGATAGCTGGTTGGTTACATTTTGGGATGGTTATTGCTATTTTCCATAAGTTTATAGGTTGTTACTACACTAACGACCACTAGGGCCCTCACAAGCCTAGCTAAGTACCACAACCCATTTAAATTCCAAGTATTGTGGATGTTTATATGGGGGGGGCATGTTAGTACCTAAATAACTGAGGGATCTGTAGGGGGGTTATTAGGATAATATTTTTCTTATTGACAGCCTCTGTCCATAAGGGACGTGGGAAAATTTATGATTTCCCATCCAATTATCAAGGTTTTGTTTCAACAGAGTCAGGGATGAACTCTGTTTTACATGGTTAGGGAGCCTATTCCATAGGAACTCTCTTTTACATGGTTAGGGAGCCTATTCCATATGAACTCTGTTTTACATGGTTAGGGAGCCTATTCCATATGAACTCTGTTTTACATGGTTAGGGAGCCTATTCCATATGAACTCTGTTTTACATGGTTGGGGAGCCTATTCCATATGAACTCTGTTTTACATGGTTAGGGAGCCTATTCCATATGAACTCTGTTTTACATGGTTAGGGAGCCTATTCCAAAGTGCTGGGATCCTTTTGGATGCACATCTGTCTCTCCAGCATGTTCTGTTTATGTCACAATTGAAGTTCAGATCTCTGGATCTAGTGTTTCTGGTGCTGTTTGTTTTACTTATCTTTAACAGATCCATCAGGTCTGGGTCTTAACAAGTCATGTAAGCCAGGAAGAAGATCCCCTTTCAGCAGCCTGTAGGAAATCATACTTAGAGACAGAGACTTTAGATGATCAGTGTTGGACAGGGTATTCATGCCCTGAATTTTCCTGCTGAGAAACCTTTGGGGGCATTTCAACTGTTGCAAGTGTCTGGTTAGATACATGCCAAATGGAGTATTGTATTAAATTATAAGCCTGCTAAGGGCAGAGTAGAGTGGTACTATAACTTCCTTGGACCTGAATGCCATACCCTTACCTATAAGTTGTGCAACACAGAATGATTTTGTTACTATTTTAGCTATGTGTTGGTCAACGGTGAAATTATCTACATGTTTCCTTATTACTGTGTCGACTCTTACGGGTGTTTTATTGGCGGAGTAATTAACATGGGCTGACAGTTTACCAAAGGTCATTATAAGGCATTTGTTGTCTGAGTTTTAAGCTATGGTTTTAGCACCAGTCATTTGTTGGACTTAATTAGACCTCTTAGTTTCTTATTAATTTTATAAGAGAGCACTTGTCTTTTAGGGAGTTACTTTTCCTTATTTTAGCCATGAGTTTTTTTTTTTCTTTTATGGATTTCAGCAATGGGGTTTGTTTTTATTATTTGTTTTGAGTTTACTTCTGGCATGTACATCAGCCTCTATGCAGCCATTCACATGTTTGTAAAGGGCTCAGTGAATAAGTTTGCATAAGTAGCTGTGGTAATGAGGTTGGGGAAGCTTTGAATTTTGACATACGGTCACATAATAGGATATAGTTTACCTTAAAATAGTTCCTAACTGTTACTGATCTAGATGGGTTTTACAGGTTGATTCTTACTTCAAAGGAGACAGCTTTGTGATTTGACCTCATTAGCGAGGATGTGACAAGGGGGTATGGGGTGTGCAGCCCTCTCCCAGGTTGGTGAGTAACAGATTCAGTATGTTTGATCCTGTGATTGCAGTGTGCACTATTTGTTCCAGGGTGTTTTTGTTAATAAAGTCCAGGAAGAATTGTGCCTATAAATTTGAGGCAGGGTAAGTTTCTCAAGCCTTCGAGGGGCAGTTAATGTCACCCATGAACAGGGTGTTTGGTTGGATGGTGAGTGCCTCTCTAGTAGGTTTAGGTAAGAGTCGTGAGACTCTAGGGGAATAGATGGTAAACTGTAGCTAGCCATGATATGGTGATGGGCCTTATCTATGGTGACTTGCATTAGCTCCATGATATCATCCTGCTTAACTAACCAGGAGGTATGTTTGTTGTTACCATATATAGAGACACCTCCACCTTTGGTCTCATTCTGTGCTGTTATTGGTCTAAATATGTGGGCGATACTGTAACCTTGCACTGAAAGAGTACTTTCTACAGCTTTAAACCAAGTATTGGTCACAACACAGATGTCTACGTCCAGAGTGAGAAGGGCTTGAAGGGTGTGGAGTTTTTTTGTATAGGCTCCTGCCTGGAAACTTTTTCACTATGTTAGTAGTTTTGTCTTTTTGGCATTGTCTGAAAAAGGCTCTAAGAGGGTGGATAAAGCTTTAGTCAACTATCCAAAAGCCTAGTGGTCGGCAGGTGCAGCCCGTCTTTGGTAAAGCAACATGGTCTGTTGACCATGTCCTCCCATGCTGAGAGACATTGGATGCCCCTGGAGTGACCCCAGACATTAAACCAATTATTAAAACCCATCAATTTATGTTCATACCATGGCATCATCATTGGCGAAGGTAGAATGCTGCTCAGTGTAAGGTTTGTACCTGTCTGTGACACACATTCAGACAAATCCATTATGTCTCCTTTCATATAGTCCAGTGTGGTATGTCTCAAGTGCAGTGACTTTATTGAGTGTATGATATTGCAGATCCCAGCTCTAGATAAGCAACTAACTTTTATGTTCTCCTTCTACCCTGGTGAGTGGGGTGTCTGTATGTTACACAATGTGGTGAGTGGGGTGTCTGTATGTTGCACATTGGAGCCCCCAATGACAGGAGTATTAAGCAAAGTATGTGCTGACCTTATTGGCTTTCTTCTTTGGGGACAATTTGGTATATGCTTATGTGACATGTTTGGTATATCTTTTGGTGTCTACTTTAGTGGTGTGGTGTCTCCATAGGCAGTTCTGGAGGTCTTTGCGATTTGGGAAGGTTTTTTTTTAAGTGCCTCAGCATAAGGCAAGCTGTGTTTGTGTGTTGGGTGGTATGTATGAGGGATGTAGTGTTGGTATTCCTGACATCCTTTGTATGTAAGATTTTTGCCTGCAGTGAAGTTGTGTATTTACATTTCTCACTTACTGTGTTATTTTATTTCCTTTAATTACTAACTGGTTGTCTGAGAATATGAGACAATTGCTACACAGCCTTAGAATGCCCACGTATAACAGGCTTGCCACAGAGACATTAGGAAATTGCATATCCATGTTGTCCAGTCTTATAATAGGGTGGGCTGTTTAGGATTAAGGACTGGGGTTTAAAAGGGGTCTGGTATGTAGTTTCTAGGGTTAAGGGCAAGATGTTATACAGTGCAGGGATATGGTAGTGCTATTCTATATGCAGACTAGTTTCTGGGTTTAATGGCAAAATGTTGTATAGTGCTAGTATATGGCAACACTATTCAATGCACAGTCTAGGTGCTTTAAGCTTAATTCTGTGCAATGCCATGCCTGTTAACAGGTTTCAAACCTAATACTAACTTTATAGGGAAATGTTACTGTCTAGGCATTTGTTACTATACAAGACACTGCTAACTGCTGCTGTGAGGTGGACAGCCCTGTGCAAACTCTACTGATTTATAGCAAAGAAAAAAGCTTGAAAACTGACTCCTATGCCATCTAGCCAATAAATAACCACACTTTCAGCTCCCTGGAATGCTTCCCAACTCAGAAAGAGCAGATAAACACCTGCTACAAGATGGATGATCCTGGAATTTCTTAATGTAAAAGCACAGCAAAGGTAGCTCTCAAGTGCTGATTAAACAACAAACAACTAAGTTCCTGGCTAATTCTTCCTTCTGTAAGGCGATCTGTAGGCAAACAGAACTAGAAAAATCCAACAACCACAGAAATAATTTTTGCCACAAAATTAAAAAAAATGTTTTAAAAATGCTCAAAAACAGCTGGTATCACAGTATTAAAACAAGTACAACTGCAATAAATTAAGAAAACATTCTTATCTTAGCCTTGATGGCTCTGGATGCAGTTAAATGATGAAAAAATCATTGTTATGTTATCATGTTAAAAGATGTGTTTCCAACACAGACAGACTAGGTAAACACCTGTTGCCACAAGATGAATGATCCTGGAATTTCCAACAAACAGAAAAATTATGGTTTTTGCCACAAAGTTAAATAAGTACTTTAAGAAAACTCAAAACAGTAGCTGTCACTGTATAAAGCAAATACAAGTGCATTAAATCAAGAAAATGTTCCAGTCTGTGAAGAAGGATTGCTGACTGTGGGATATAGTAAAGAGGTGTTGTATTTGGTGAATGACCAAATCATGACAAAGTTTAATGAACCATGGTTAGATACCATCAGAACTGGGAGATCCAATAATTTGGGTGTGATTTAATCAATTTGCTTATTTCTTGATGAGAAATCTCTTTGGGGTGGCAAGGACGAAGGTATACCTCTAAGGGAGGGTAAAATGACAATATTAGTTGGGTGTGTTTGAGATAATGGATAGAAAATTATTTTTGTGAAAATGTCAGAAATAAAAGATGGAGGTGGATTATGTAATGCTGAATAGCCAATCTAATAGTCATTTTCCTTCCAGAATTATCTTGGATTTGTAAAGGTAGAGGTTTGTCTGCTATACAACTACAAATCATTTAGTCATCCAACAATCTTTCTTGGTTGCATATGGTAATTAATATGGTACTGTCCTCTACAGAGCAGTTTTTTTTAACAGGTATTGGCAGTAGGTTATAGATTGTATATAAATAACTGTGATTGTGTGAATAAGAAAATAAAATGTCTTAAACTCAAACGAGGTGAATAAAGTTTGTGTCTTTGAGTCATTTGTTTTGTCAGTGAGTCATAGTTTTAGCAGTTAGTGCAGTTCAGCTGTCATCCATGGCATATATGTTGGTTTTCAGAGCCATCCTTTTCACTTGGATATATTGCTTTGGAAATTACTGGTAAATATAGAAGTCACATGACTAATGAATGATATTTGGTAAAATTCAGTCACATCACTGGAGTCTGAGGCATTAAGGGAAGTATTAAAATAGTGATTGTGGATATGACATAGTGTAGGAAGGGAGTTATTGTTTTGTACCCACCAGAATGTAATTGTACTGTCATCCTAATGTTTAGAGGGCTAACCTGGACCAATAAAACTTAATCAGGATGATTTTTGATTGGCTGTTCAAGAAAACAATGGTTGTTAGTGGTTATGTTTTGTCCGGTTGACTCTCTGACTGGTAGAGGTTGAAGTCTATGGGGTTCGAGTTAAAACAGCAGAAACACAGTTAAGGGTCCTTCTGCCTATCAACACATTTTTAATATTTGTAAATAAAATCAGAATTTATAGCTCATACACTTTCATCCTCCAAAGGAGTTTTTTTGTGCAGATTACTTTTTGTGTTAATCTAGGCTTTGCTTCCGCATGCTTGCCATATTTTTGTATAGGTTCTCATTTTTAATAGTTGTAAATATAGTGCTTCAAACATCTAAGACTGGCTTCACAGAGTTCAGCTATGCCCAGATTGCTTTGCATCATGCATGTATATAAGTGTTCATATGTACTGTTTAAGCTATTACAGTTGAGAAGACATTTTCCTCTTTACCACAATCAACAGAACATGCTGGAGGGCCAGGTTCATAACCCAGAGACTGCCCATGGTATGGAATAGACTCCCCATACATGTCAAGCAGAGCACCTCACTAGTCCTCTTCAAGAGAAATCTTGATGAGTGGATGGGAAATAGAAAATACATCCCGGGATCACTCCAGTGGCTTTACTCGACAGAGGCACTGGGAACTAAGGTTGGGTGGCATGATGCCAGGGTAATCCTATGGGCTAGGCTTGTAAAGGCTCCAGGGCCATTAGCCTAGTACACACCTATGAACCTATGATATATATGTCTTAAAGAGAGTTGTGTTGTGAACTGATGGTACATTTTGAGTAGAGTTTGGCACTGGACTGGTTTGACTGTCACTTCACAGTGACAGTAACAGAAAGATGAACGAGTTATAATACTGAATTTGCAGTAGTTCATCCGATGATAATAATGTTGATAGTTTCGCTCTTTAAAAGAAGCATGCAGTAAGGGAATTTGAAATTTCTTAGAATGATTGAGTTAGAAATTAAACTATAAACCTTATTTATTGAAGTATTATGTTTTATAAAATAACAGCTGTAAATACTAAATAAATCATGTCACTTTTTTGTCAATTTAAAGAGAAAGTTCTTCCATACATCCATTCTTCTAAATCTGTTGAGAATAACTGCCATGTTCTTCGGTACTTTTGATATCCTGAATCATTCTGTTTTCCAAACCTCCTCACCTTCCTCTATATCACAAACTCTGTCATTGTCTACAGAAATACTGAAATATTCCCATCAGGGTATATCCAGGAATTGTAGTTCAAACAGAAGAGTTGTTTATTTTTATGTACATGTATTATCTTCTCACATAAAAAAATCAGTCTGCTTCAATCAACAATACAAAATAAAAAAAATATATATATTATATACTCTGTTTAGGTGAAGATTCCACCAATTGGGTTTCCTTTTAGTGATTGTTTTTGGTTTACTTCTGGTAGGTATGGCAGTCTCTATTCAGCCATTCATGTTTGTATAGGGATTCTGTGAACTGCAGTCTAGGAACATGTTATGCTTATCTCACACCCAGGTGTCCAGCACAAATTAACATTTCTAGCTAGGGTTGCCACCTTTTCAAATGCCCAAAGTGGGACATTTTTGGTACAAATGTTAGATTGCTCAATGCCTGACTAAATATTCTTATTCTCCTTTCTCTGCCCCTTTTTCCCCTACCTCCTGGGCTACTGCCCCTCCATAGTTCTAACTATTACAAGCTAACTCTTCTCTATTTATATCTTCCAGCCTACTTCTCTTCTCCCTCTTTGACTAAGTGAATGTCAATTTGCTTTTCATGCTAATTTGCTTTTCTTGTCAAAAATTGTATGAACTTGTGCTGATTGTACCTTATAACTCATTGCTTAATTGCTGTTTAAACCTATACCAAGACTTTGTAACTTTGATTCACTCAAATTGCTTGTACTCTCCTTACAATCATTTTGTGCTTCAAAATGTATTTTTTAAGCTTGTTTTTTTATTCTAACTATTGTATGTAGTAATCTTATCATAATTGGAGCTTTTCTCCCCGGGCCTCTACTGAAAAAGGATATGTATCCAGCTAGACTAGCCCGATCAACAAATATAAAATAAAAATAAATAAATAAAATTTTGCAGAATGAAACATACCCATAGCCAGTACAAAGGACAGAACTTCACTTTTTTGCCTAAATAAAAGCTTATTCTTGTAGCATTTTAGTTGCTTATTCTATTTCTTATAACATTTAGGTGTTTCAGATACAGAATAACTGTTTTATGCAACTATTACATAAAAGATAGGAAATAATTTTGTCCTAAAATCTCAGGACATTTGCCATTTTTACAGTTGTCATGCGGGACACAACTGCCCAAAGAGAGACTGTCCCTCGCAAAGTGGGACAGGTGGTAACCCTATTTCTAGCTCATTATTTTAAACACATTGTGATAAAGGTATATGCCCGAGTCATAGAGACAAATTTGCAGATCTGTAAAGTGTAAAACAACCATTTACAAATACACATTTGACTGGAGTCACTCAAAGGACTAGAATCTTGCAGTTCAGGACTCTCACAATCTTCAAATAGCATATGGATGTCCTTAATGCTGCCAAGAGGAAGGAGAAACAGTTTTGGGCTACAACCAACTGTGAGTACTTATTTCTTGGCTTGAGGTTCACACACTATAATGTAACAGTAAATACATTACAAAGGAATACAATCAAATATGATAAAGTATAATACAATACAAATAAGCTACTGCATGCAAGTATACTCATATTCATATCTTCTGTTCATATTTCTCCTGGATATTAAGTTTTAGATGTTGTAGTTTCTGTTTCAGTAGTGTTGAGCCGGATTTCAAAACTTTCAGGGTAGCATAGTAAAGGGGCATTGGCCACGGTGGTGCAGCAGTAAGCATTGTCACTTCACAGCAAGAGGTTCTTTGGTTCAATTCTCAGCTGGAGCACCTTCTGTGCAAAGTCTGCATGTCCTCCCTGCAATCAAGTAGGTTTTAAGGACATGCAGGTAGATAAAAGTGTTTGTGTGCCTTCTGTGAAGGTTGGGCAATAGGCTGGCAACTTAACACCACAAACAAATTCTACTGTCAGTTGGTCTGCAGAGTGCAGACCAGTGATCTGCTGTGGCAACCCCTAATGGGAGAAGCCAAAAGACATTGTTTGCTTTGCTATAGTAAAGGGGCCTCCATCATACAACTGTGCTACTGCAGTACTAAATTTCAACTCTCTGTAGCACCCAGTATAATATTGCTACAGGGCAGACTACTTGTCACCCAAGCCAGTGCTATGCCAATGCCACAAAACATTAGAGGTATCCACCCTTCGAGGAGCACATAATAAGATTCACAAACATTCCATATTGACGAGCCTCAGCACCAGTTCCTGATATAATCTTATGATCATGGAGATTTCTGCTTACAGCAGAAAACACCCAAGGAGGTCTGTCTCCACAGCACCACCTACATGTGATAACTGGTACAACAGGTATTTATCCTGTGTGCAGTACCAGTTATCACTTGCAGCTGGAGCTGATAGCCACTAATGATGACCATCAGGAGAATGCCACTTGTATGTCTTCCATGATGCCTTATACCTGAGAAATCTCTGTTGCAGAAATATTTTTTTGCCCAGAAATACAGTGGCATGTCTTCGGGCTATGTTACCAAACCATAACTGAAATATGTTTACAAAGTGCAGACTGGAACAATGTCCTGTGCACAAATGGGATGTTTGACACACACCTCCATGCACGAGTAGGATGTTTGTAGGCACCTCTCTGTCCACTTTTCTTTATAGCCAGCTAAGCCTCTATTTTGGAGCTGATAGTACGGGCATTACAGTCATTACCCACCTAATACTTACAATACTAGGTCTGCAGGTGAAGCCCTTTCTAAACTGCATAGCCCAATTGATTTCAATGTTCTTCTCCATCGCATAGAGATTTTAATTTATCATTCAAAATATTACAGCATTGGGAGCCAACCTCACATTTTGGAATTTGGAATGGGGCTTTATTTTACAATGTGCACTTTGACACTTCACTAATAGGAATCTTGTACAATGACAGCTCTATCACATTTTAATTTATCCAAGTCTTTTTAGGTTTCTAATTCCATGATGGACCCCATTCCAAAGTCAAAGTATGATTAAAGTTCATGAAATCAGTCTTTGATGTCCTCCTTAATCCTGCTGAGGATCAAGGCTTGCACTGTGGCACTTAGCTCCATCACTACAGTGAGCAAGATTTATCTCATCACGTCTGTCAAACAGCTCTTAGTTCACACAAAAATTAGAACAAGCAAACAAAGCTTATATTATTCAAATGGCACAACTCCCAAGTGCATGCAAAGATTAAAGTCAACAGAGCAAGCAATGGCCTACAAAGGAAATGTTGCATATGTGCAATGAATATGCACAAATAAAACATATAACAGCTGAAATAACTGCATGCATGCTGCTGGTGAAAAGTCATTAAAAATTCACTGACCATTACCTCTAATTTTATAGAAACGTGACTGTTAATATGCAGCAGTATTTTTTTCAGTGTGCATTATGCTGTCATGGGGATTGGCATAATGATTGCCAATGGTTGGTGTGCCATGATCATCTCTGGGGACAGGCATAATGCTTAAGGCATTTCTTTGGGGATTGGCATAACACTTAAGGCGTTTAACTGATGGGTACAAGGTACAGGATTTAACTCTCACTTTGGGAAGCATAGCTAAGCTTAAAAAGGCCCCTTGGGACTGATAGCTTAGTAATAACATAAGAATTTATAATGCTTTTTTTATGGTTGGCATAATGGTTAAGGTGTTCATCTCATAGACACAGAATACAGGGTTTGATTCTGACCTTGGGTTATTGGCAGGCTTAAAATGGCCCATCAAGGTAGTTAGTCTAGTATTCATGAACCTATGCTTTGTTGGAATTTGGCATAATAGTTAAAGTGTGTACCTCGCTGACAAGGGTTTCATGGTTTAACTCACACTAAGGGAAGTTGGCTAGGCTTAAAATGGTCCATAAGGACACCTAGCTTTGTACTGATCTCTGAACCACAGTATACACTTAACATTTTAGCAGTTGTGAGGATGGCCAAGCAGTCTAAGGTTCTGTATTAAGATCACAGGTATGCCTTGTGGCATGGGTTCAAATCCGACCTCTGACAAATGAGTTATGACTCACTTATATACCTTTCCGAGTTTATGGTTCAAGGCACAACAAGAAAGCAGTCTTTGATTTCACAAAAGGCCATAAAAAGGTATTTTCAGTTTGGTGTTGGGGGTTCCTATAATGGTTAAAGTGTTTATCTCACAATCACCAATAGGTTTGATTCTCACTTTTGAAAGGGAAATTGCCTAGGCTTAAAATGGCCCAGCTAACCCCATGCTTACATATAAACCTGTGACTGCCCCAATGATAAAATAAACCAATTACAATGCTGCACAGAGGTTTTCTATTTTTATATTGATATTTAATATTATTATAAGAATATAAAGCACATATCATCAATTAAGGCACATTTTACTGGATTATCTTGTATAAAAATCTCACATAAAATAATGAATAACTGAATGCATCTAGTCTGTTTTGATACAAAGACCTGCATTAATAACTTTTTTGTTCATCATTGTTTGTATGTTAAATCATTTCAGTTTTTGTCTTTTCATTTCATCTGTATTTATAAATCTAGCACCTTATTTCCATTTACATATTCCTTTTTATTTCTTAAATATGGACTTTTCACATATGCCAAACATGTTGTACTAGTCAACCAATTAACAAGGTTATTTGTACAGGTTTAAAATTTGGTGTGTCACTTTTTCACCAAAAGCAATCACATGCTTTGAACAAACAAAATAACAAGAAAACCAGCTCTGTGGGTAATAAATAAATGCATAATTCCCAAAAGGAAATGTCTTGTAGTCTGGTAAGAATGCTTTCCTTGAATAAAACAACTTGGAAGTGAGAAAAAAAAGTTAAAAAATCAAGACGATGCCAGAACATAACTTAATCACATTAAATTAAACTAGAATGCAGTTTCCCTGCAAGAACCTTAACACTGAAAGATGGATTAAGTATTCATAGATATAATGAGCATCCCTGTAGAAGGGCTATGTGCAATGTGTGCGTGCGGTCTGGTTAACTTGGTAAAAGAGATACATAAAGCTGAACAGTATGCATGCTGAGCCGGTACACAATTGTACCAGCAAGGTAATCACAGAAAGTGGTCTGCAAGTGGAGATGCTCTTGTTGTCCCCTACAACCACATCCCCGAATACAAAGGTACAGAAAGATAGGCAGACAGCCACCCATACCCCCCACACACTCTGATATCATGTCTCTCATGTACACAAATATGCATGCATGCATGCACATGCAGACACACACACACACACACACACACACACACACACACACACACACACACACACACACACACACACACCTCAGTAATCTACAAAAAACACTACGTAGAAGATGGGGACAGCGTACACAAATCCAAAAATTTACTGATTAGCACTTTCGCTCAGCTACTGCTTGAACTTCCTCAGCTAAAATCTGCAGGAGGATCTGGGATGATTACATCACCATTCAACAAGTAACATGACAGGTAAACTAGACCTTTTAAATGGTGATGTAATCATTCCAGACCCTCCTACAGTTCAGTTATATTAAAAATGTAGACACTAGATTTTTTTTTTAAAAATATGCACAAATAATTATGTCAAAACAAATGCAATAATAAAACATATACAATAACAATACATGAAAACCGACCATCAAGTCAAAAGCATCAATAAAAATCAGTAATGATTAGAATACCTTTTGATCTTGTCAGAGCCTTCATTTTTAACACACATTTAATCAAAGTCATTTCATTAAGTCCTGGCCAAGAGTCTGCATATAGTAAAATCTGCCATATCAACTCTACGTTCGAGGAGTAATGTCAATGGCTCCCCTCGATTATTATTAACACTGTCTGTTACTATGTATTTGAAAGTGTGTCTCTCATTGTTGCTTATATGTTTTGCTAAAGCATCATTCACCTTGCCTTTCCTGATGTACTATTCATGTTCATAAGTTTGTTCTCTTATTTTGAAATCTGTTTTGCCCACATAAAAACATGGGCACTTACGGCAAAAAGCTCCATATACAACTTGCCTAGATTCACAATTAAAGGTACCTTTGATTTTATACTGGAGTCCTCTAATGCAAAATGTTTCCCCTACTGCTATTAATTTACAATAGGGGAAAAAAACACATGTTTTCATTCCCAGAAAACTATGGTTATTATGTAGACTGATGTTTTCGAGTATATTCTTAAAATTTAAGCCCCTACAAAAAAAAAGTTGAAGGTTTCCCTCCTAGACTGTCCCTAATAGTAATATCCTCTTCTAATAAAGCCCAGTTCTTACATAATATTTCCCTTATAAGCATGTGTACTGAATGTAGTAACGAATAGGGTTTCTACACCAGTACTGCTAGTATGCAGTGAACTGCCCTGATTAGCAACTTGAAGAGGTGCCAAAAATTTAAAATAAAGTGTGACAGCTTACCACTGTGATCACTTACAGGCAGTGAAGTAGGCGATGCTAAACAGTTGTGCTAACCAGGTCGACAAATTCCCTAGTTACAAATCAAGAAGGATCTATCAGCCATGACAAGTGTCCTTCCTTAAGATAAAGTGTGCTGTTTTCCATACATCAGCACCCTTTAATGGAGACTGGAATGTGGTGCCATTCCTATGAGCATGCAATAGAAGCAGGGCAGATGATGGAGCAAATATCTCCTAAAATCTCTCACGGGAGTGCATGCACGACGCATATCAGAGGTCACTGTATACTTCATCATCAGCTGGGGATGATCCATATTTCCAAATTTGTTTTTCCCAGTATAACAAAAAAATCTTCTCCCTGGCTACAAAGCAAATGCTCCTTTACAAAAATCAATTGAAAAAGAATCTGAAGGTTAATTGCAGAGGTAAGAGCAAAAACAAAAAGTGTCTGTGTGTGTGTATATATATATATATATATATATATATATATACATATATATATACATATATATATATATATATATATATATATATATATATATATATATATACATACACACACACACACACACACACACACACACACACACACCTCAGTAATCTACAAAAACCACTACGTAGAAGATGGGGACAGTGTACACAAATCCAAAAATTTACTGATTAGCACTTTCGCTCAGCTACTGCTTGAACTTCCTCAGCTAAAATCTGCAGGAGGATCTGGGATGATTACATCACCATTCAACAAGTAACATGACAGGTAAACTAGACCTTTTAAATGGTGATGTAATCATTCCAGACCCTCCTACAGTTCAGTTATATTAAAAATGTAGACACTAGATTTTTTTTTTAAAAATATGCACAAATAATTATGTCAAAACAAATGCAATAATAAAACATATACAATAACAATACATGAAAACCGACCATCAAGTCAAAAGCATCAATAAAAATCAGTAATGATTAGAATACCTTTTGATCTTGTCAGAGCCTTCATTTTTAACACACATTTAATCAAAGTCATTTCATTAAGTCCTGGCCAAGAGTCTGCATATAGTAAAATCTGCCATATCAACTCTACGTTCGAGGAGTAATGTCAATGGCTCCCCTCGATTATTATTAACACTGTCTATTACTATGTATTTGAAAGTGTGTCTCTCATTGTTGCTTATATGTTTTGCTAAAGCGTTATTCACCTTGCCTTTCCTGATGTACTATTCATGTTCATAAGTTTGTTCTCTTATTTTGCAATCTGTTTTGCCCACATAAAAACATGGGCACTTATGGCAAAAAGCTCCATATACAACTTGCCTAGATTCACAATTAAAGGTACCTTTGATTTTATACTGGAGTCCTCTAATGCAAAATGTTTCCCCTACTGCTATTAATTTACAATAGGGGAAAAAAACACATTTTTTCATTCCCAGAAAACTATGGTTATTATGTAGACTGATCTTTTCGAGTATATTCTTAAAATTTAAGCCCCTACAAAAAAAAGTTGAAGGTTTCCCTCCTAGACTGTCCCTAATAGTAATATCCTCTTCTAATAAAGCCCAGTTCTTACATAATATTTCCCTTATAAGCATGTGTACTGAATGTAGTAAAGAATAGGGTTTCTACACCAGTACTGCTAGTATGCAGTGAACTGCCCTGATTAGCAACTTGAAGAGGTGCCAAAAATTTAAAATAAAGTGTGACAGCTTACCACTGTGATCACTTACAGACAGTGAAGTGGGCGATGCTAAATAGTTGTGCTAACCAGGTAGACAAATTCCCTAGTTACAAATCAAGAAGGATCTATCAGCCATGACAAGTGTCCTTCCTTAAGATAAAGTGTGCTGTTTTCCATACATCAGCACCCTCTAATGGAGACTGGAATGTGGTGCCATTCCTATGAGCATGCAATAGAAGCAGGGCAGATGATGGAGCAAATATCTCCTAAAATCTCTCACGGGAGTGCATGCACGACGCATATCAGAGGTCACTGTATACTTCATCATCAGCTGGGGATGATCCATATTTCCAAATTTGTTTTTCCCAGTATAACAAAAAAATCTTCTCCCTGGCTACAAAGCAAATGCTCCTTTACAAAAATCAATTGAAAAAGAATCTGAAGGTTAATTGCAGAGGTAAGAGCAAAAAAAAAGTGTGTGTGTGTGTGTGTATATATATATATATATATATATATATATATATATATATATATATATATACACACACACACACACACACGCACATAAAAGTAAAGTAAAATAAGTGTTTTTACACAGAGCAAGCCCCAATCCCCACACACCCTACTACTTAAGTACACCAGCTGCAAGATTGCACAATACTGGGGAAAGGGGAACATTTCCCCTCTCTCCAGTATTCAGCAATCTTATAAAAATGCTACTCTCCAATTTAATCTGTTTAGATTACATTCTGTTCAATGACAGATTGCCTGTCATCCACATAGTAGGTACACTCATATTTATGTATATGTGCTTCTGAGCTGCCAGCCATCCCTCATAAATGACAGAAAATATTATTACAGTTAGAAATAGTTTGGATTAATTGTGATGTTCAAAATGTACTTTGTACAGAATCTACTGGCTTATATTTCATATTTTCAAAAGAAAATTACCTCCAAATACCATCACAGCAGGATACACACAAAAGTAAAAGTTAAAACAAAAAGGAGCTGCACACCACTACAGCAGGCCTGGTATACTAAACAACATTTCTGTGCATATTTGGCTCTTTCTACAACCAGGCTTTGTTACTGGTTTGGCAAAAGAATAACAGTGCAGGGTGGATTTGGCATAACTTGTTACTGACCTCACCCCTCTTCATTTATCAAACAAGGTAAAGTAAAAGAAGGAGGAATCAGAATCTTAGTTTTTATTCACAGTATACTTTTTGATATATTACATTAATGAGGCAAAACTGAGTAACTGTGGCTAAATGCAGCCAGCCATGAAAGCCACTGTTGTTTCACACTCTCTCTCCCCCTCAGTGGCAGAAAAGTTTGGTATATGAAGTGGTGATATACAAATGAAATATTTTGGTGAAATGCGTTTGAAGGTTAACTGAAAACCTCTTTCAGAAGAGGAGTCCATAGTCCCTCTTGCAGAAGTAGGATCTGTTTGCTATGCAGTTCATTCAGACTCCGGAGCTCAGTCAGGAAGGACAGGAGTACAGGAAAACGCATACTAGAATGAAAAAAATAGATAAAAAATCAAATCCTTTGCAGTACTCTGCATTCTTACAGTTCTTTGTCCATATGTTATTGCGTTACTCTGAATACTCAGCTTCAAGAAGGCTCTGAACATGAATCATCAGACCTTTGAATGCAGATACACACACACACACACACACACGCACGCACGTACGCACATAGACAGCTATGTATAACGTGCTTATACATATACACCATCTATGACTAAAACTATTACATTTTTAACAATGCACTTACTACTTTTTATGCCTCTGGTGACATGCATTACTTCAAATAGATTTAGGTACTGTACTGCAAAATTTACCTGGTATTTGAATCACCTCTCTGCATGTATGCAGGACCAAACCATAAAGATATTTGACATTTAACTCATCTTAGTTGATAATCTCCTCATTGGTGTTTAAAGAATGTAAAATGCTTTGAAGTGACTGGCACAGCAAACCTGGGGTGGGAGATTAGCATAATGGTTAAGGTGTTTCCTTTATAGACAGAAGGTGCAGGGTTTGATTCCCAATGGGGTAATTGGATAGGCTTAAAGTGACCCACAAGGGCAGTTAGCTGAGTACTAATCTATGAGCCTAAAACTGAGATAAATTCTTCAAGTAACATGCTATGACACCATTTCTGACCAACAGAAAGGAAGTGGTCTCTTTTCCAAGTCAAGGTTAATAAATTTACTAACCGAGTATTAGAGAAAAGCTGGACAATGACAACACATAGTTAGATAGAGGAACAGTTTGCAAAGATGAATAAAAAGTCAACAATACAGTCCCATAGTTCTGAGGAAGTTCCACCATCAGGAACGAAAGCGCTAAACCTCGGCTTTGTTGTAACTCTTTATTTGGGAATTTGAAGCAGTTAAGCGGTCTTCATTTTTGTGGCAAAAAGACAATGAAAAGAAAAAAAAAAAAAAGAGTACATTGCCAGACTCAATGTTATATTCTAGAATACTATTGAATTTGCTGTGACCAGGTAAGCAATTTTAGGAAAGACTTTAGAGGCTTTAAAATCAAATCTGGAAGCTTTAGGGCTGCAAAAAGGCACAAAAGTGAAAGTTCTTATGCAAGTATACATTTCTGGAACAAACAGGCTAAACGAACTGCAACATAATAAAAATGAAATGAAACAACCAACTATGCCAACGCAATAAACACTGAATATTGAAGGAAAGAACTATGAGAGGAAAAATCATGAAACCTAAGAGTGAAGGCCAGATACTTGGTTTTCAACAGTCTGAACAAGATCTCTGAATATGTAATGAGCTGTAGGAGAATCCCGAAATGCAGTGTAATAGTGCTTCATGCTATGTTAGTATTTCCCTTTTGAGCCAAAAACAGCTACATCAATGATCATGAATATATACAATGATGTGAAAACAGAAAACTGCAAAGCTTTTACTGGTGTATGAAAAAAATATGCTTAGCTGAAGAAATATACAAAGAATTACACATTTTCACACTATACAATTAAAAGACTCCATATAAACTTAACTGAAAAGCAATATATTATAAATCATAATAGTGAATGTGTAATGTTGAAATGTCAAAATGTTGTGATGTTACAATGTTGAAATCAAAATACCTACTACCCTACTTATGTAAAGAGCTGGACTTGCCCCCCATAAGACCCAAGTTAGCAATCAGATCTGGGTTTCACTTACAGGGAAGTGATCTAGTTTGTTGCTTGGTTGTGCAATGGCGCAGTGTACATATGTAGGACATGTTTGCTGTTACTAGGAGTTTATAGTTCAATGCTGTAAAGTTTCAACATTTTGACATTTCAGGATTTTGCATTCAGTATTCTGACTTTCAGTGTAGCACTACTCAATAAATTGTCACATACCTGATTAAAACATTTGTGAAGATCTCTTAAAAAAAGCTTATTTCTGCATGTGTGTGTGTGTGTGTGTGTGTGTGTGTGTGTGTGTGTGTGTGTGTGTGTGAGTGTGTATGTCAGTCCAAACTGATCAGCAAAGTTGCCCAGCTGAAGCATGCTCGGCCCATAATCCTAAGATCGATGGATCAACACCATCTTCTGATACACAAAGGGTAGGAAGTTCCTAACATTAGATAGGTTTTGATGTATGTAGACAGTAATCTAGCCTTTGACCATCACATGTCTACGGTACAGAGGAAATAATTCTATGTTGTGTAAAGTATAAACAAAGAGTCTATATTATATGAACAAATGTTCATAATATCGAAGAGCGAAAATGCCGGACCTCTAATTCATTATTGTGAGGGGTGCCCCCCCCCCCGCTAAATATACATACCAACTCTGAGATCACACTACAGTGAGGAAAGGGCAAATATTCTGACCTTCACTGTACTGCAATCCCACAAGAAGCACGTCGAGGTCCGGCATTTTCGCTTTTTAGAGCATTCGATATAATGAACATTTGTTCATATAATATAGACCCTAAACAAAGATATGGCATCTAGATCCAAAGAAGTCATAGTTCCACTTTATTCAGCACTTATTGGACATACCATTGAGTACAAAACCCACTCTTTGGTATGCACCTAACCAGACACATCCAACAACTGGAACATCCACAGAGCTTCCTCACTAAAAGAATACAGGGAGTAAATAACATGTCATATGCACATCACCTCAAAGTCCTATCCCTGTATTCTTTCTCCTACAGGCTGTTGATGAGAGTTTTATGTCTGACATATAAGGCATTGTCAGGATCCACTTTGATGGACCTCCTGCATGTCCACAAAAAAAAACAGCACCAGAATTACTCATTCCAGAGACTTAAACCTTGCCTGTGATATAAATAAAACATGCTGGTGACAGAGGTATGTATCCCAGAGACTATTGTTATCTGAAACAGGCTTTCCATTTCTCTGAAGCAGAGTTGCTCCCTAACCCAGTTCAAGGGTAATGTTACTCAGTGCTAGAAGTCTAAACCTCAAAATGCACTCACTCGAGTCACTCCTTAAAATGGAGAACATTGACATATGTGCAGTGACAGAGACTTGGTTCAAGGCTCCAGAGAGCACCCCTGCATTACCAGGCTATAATTCATAGCACACCTTTCGGCCGCCTAACCTGGACTGAAACACTAAAGGCAGAGGTGTGTCCATATTCATTAAGGATATCCACACCTCCAGGCTAGTTGCTCAGAATAATGCATCCGAGATTATCCAAGTGGAACTAACTCTGGGCAAGACCACAATACAAATTGTAACTTGCTACAGATCCCCAACATGCCCCAGGATTCCCACTCCTCATTTCTCGATACACTGAAAAATATTAGGGTACAACCCAACACCCTAATAATGGGCAACTTCAACTACCCCACCATTAACTGGGAAAACTACTCATGTACCAACTCTTTTGCTCAACGTTTTCTGGAATTCATAAATTCCAGCACCTTGGATCAACTTTTCCACACCCCCACCAAGGGCAGCAATATCCGAGACCTGGTCATTACCAACATGGGCGACCGGTGTTCCACACCAGAGGTCAATTAATCGTTGGTCAGATCCGACCACAAGCTAATCACCCTAGACATCCACATCCTGCCCCCAACCCCCATTAGGGAAATCACCATAAAATATTTCTCCAAAGCCAACTTCACACTTCTTAAGACAGAAGTGGCAAACTTCACGATACCTATGCAGATGGATAATAGAGGTACGACTGCTGAATCCTACACAAATGCACTTTATAAGCACTTATGCGAGTGGATGGATCGTGCTATCCCTAACAGAACCAAGATGCTATCCTCCAAAAAAAGGAAGCCAATCTGGTCCCCTGCCATAAACAAACTCTACAACAGAAGAAAGAAACTGTTACAAAAAAGAGTAAAATCCCATGATTGGAGGAACTCCCTGGTCAGCCTCAGTAAGAAGCTGAGATCTCTCATAAAATCCTCCAAAGCTAGTTATGAAAACAAAATCACCACTGATTCTAAAGACAACCACAATGCATTCTATAACTATGTCGAGAATCTCAATGGCAATACTCAGACCTGCTCTGAGTTACAGCACAATGGCACCAAACATACAGAACCAACTGATATTGTCAACACCCTGGCAGATAGGTTCAGTGCTAACTTTATCCCCCCTCTCACCCCCTAAAGGGCCGATCTCTATACCGGAAAAATGCAAAGTTCCTGCAATCACAGCTGCACAGATAAAAACCACACTCTCCAAAGCCAAGAGCAGAGCATCCATGGAACCTGACTACATCCCAGACTGTGTTCTACATGAACTACAGAATGAACTGGCACCCCCCCACCTCACCATGTTCAATCATAGCCTCACCTCAGGCTTTGTGCTTGCTGAATAATTGCACAGTGACTGTTATCCCACTCCCACAAAGGGAGCCACCACAGACCCGGGAACTGCCGCCCCATTAGCCCTTTCGCGCAAGCACTGGTCTGCAAGAGCCATGGGAACATATCATGGAACATAAAGCAAGACATTGGTAATCTCTAAATTCTGGACTCCACCCAGTTCGGGTTTGTAAAAGGCAGATCATGTCTCCTAAACCTGATAGACATCTTTAAAGCAGTCACCAAAGCCATAGATGAGGGTAAGTTGGTTCACACAGCCTGTCTATATCTCGCCAAGGCTTTTGACACCATCCCCCACTCTGGAATTATAGATAAACCCACTAAACTAGGTATAAATCCGTATGCCACAAGATGGGTTGCCAACTGGCAAACTGGCAGAACCAACATTGTGAAAGTAGTAGACTCCAAATCCGACTTCAGACCAGTGACAAGTGGAGTACCACAGGGTTCAGTACTGGGTTCTCTCCTGTTTGGTATCTACTTTTCTGAAGCATAGGCTAAAACAGAAGGTCTTTGGCTAAAGAAGTTGGCAGATGACTGCAAACTAGGGGCCATAATTGAAACTCCCCTAACTTGATGTGCCAAATCCTACAAAGGGCCTCACTGAGACAGATGCCAGGTGTCAAAGCCATGGCCTCAAGCTCAATGCCAAAGGGTGTATTGTGTAACCCCTTTGGTAAAAACTCTGTACCCATGGCTACCATAGGTAGTAGTCTATAACCTAAAAGTGTGATAAGAGTCCTTGGGACACAGGTGGACAGTAGTCTCGCTTGATAATCACCACAGTAGTCAGGAAATCCTTCTACATGGCACACCTCATGCAGGTTTCTCATCAGGAAAAAGGGGTCCAGTGGCCCCCCTCTACTCATCACTCGGTAGACCCATTATGGTGTACAACACCCCTTTTTAGTATGTACCTCACGCGAGCATCTACAGCAACTGGAAGGCTGCAGAAATACCTCACAAAAGAGGATTACTGGCCTCAAACAGCTACCCTTGCAGACCGTCTCAAAAAAACTCCAGCTTTACTCCGTTGCATATATACGTCTACTCCAGAGACAATCTCTGCCCTAACATACAAAGCTATGTCAAACCCAGAGCTGTTGGACATGTACTTCACTTAAAAATCCCAATCCCTCTGAGCTGCAAAAGCTCTAGGGACCTTAACACTTATCACCGTAATAAACAGAACATGCGGAGGGATAGATTCCTATCCCCGAACTGCAACATAATAAAAATGAAATGAAACAACCAACTATGCCAACGCAAGAAACACTGAATATTGAAGGAAAGAACTATGAGAGGAAAAATCATGAAACCTAAGAGTGAAGGCCAGATACTTGGTTTTCAACAGGCTGAACAAGATCTCTGAATATGTAATGAGCTGTAGGAGAATCCCGAAATGCAGTGTAATAGTGCTTCATGCTATGTTAGTATTTCCCTTTTGTGCCAAAAACAGCTACATCAATGATCATGAATATATACAATGATGTGAAAACAGAAAACTGCAAAGCTTTTACTGGTGTATGAAAAAATGATGCTTAGCTGAAGAAATATACAAAGAATTACACATTTTCACACTATACAATTAAAAGACTCCATATAAACTTAACTGAAAAGCAATATATTATAAATCATAATAGTGAATGTGTAATGTTGAAATGTCAAAATGTTGTGATGTTACAATGTTGAAATCAAAATACCTACTACCCTACTTATGTAAAGAGCTGGACTTGCCCCCCATAAGACCCAAGTTAGCAATCAGATCTGAGTTTCACTTACAGGGAAGTGATCTAGTTTGTTGTTTGGTTGTGGAATGGCGCAGTGTACATATGTAGGACATGTTTGCTGTTACTAGGAGTTTATAGTTCAATGCTGTAAAGTTTCAACATTTTGACATTTCAGGATTTTGCATTCAGTATTCTGACTTTCAGTGTAGCACTACTCAATAAATTGTCACATACCTGATTAAAACATTTGAGAAGATCTCTTAAAAAAAGCTTATTTCTGCATGTGTGCGTGTGTGTGTGTGTGTGTGTGTGTGTGTGTGTGTGTGTGTGTGTGTGTGAGTGTGTATGTCAGTCCAAACTGATCAGCAAAGTTGCCCAGCTGAAGCATGCTCGGCCCATAATCCTAAGATCGATGGATCAACACCATCTTCTGATACACAAACGGTAGGAAGTTCTTAACATTAGACAGGTTTTGATGTATGTAGACAGTAATCTAGCCTTTGACCATCACATGTCTATGGTACAGAGGAAATAATTCTATGTTGTGTAAAGTATAAACAAAGAGTCTATATTATATGAACAATTGTTCATAATACCGAATGCTCTATAGAGCGAAAATGCCGGACCTCTAATTCATTATTGTGAGGGGTGTCCCCCCCGCTAAATATACATACCAACTCCGAGATCACACTACAGTGAGGAAAGGGAAAATATTCTGACCTTCGCTGTACTGCGATCCCACAAGAAGCACGTCGAGGTCTGGCATTTTCGCTCTTTAGAGCATTCAATATTATGAACATTTGTTCATATAATATAGACCCTAAACAAAGATATGGCATCTAGATCCAAAGAAGTCATAGTTCCACTTTATTCAGCACTTATTGGACATACCATTGAGTACAAAACCCACTCTTTGGTATGCACCTAACCAGACACATCCAACAACTGGAACATCCACAGAGCTTCCTCACTAAAAGAATACAGGGACTAAACAGCATGTCATATGCACATCACCTCAAAGTCCTATCCCTGTATTCTTTCTCCTACAGGCTGTTGATGGGAGATTTATGCCTGACATATAAGGCATTGTCAGGATCCACTCTGATGGACCTCCTGCATGTCCACAAAAAAAAAAAAAAAAAACAGCACCAGAATTACTCATTCTAGAGACTTAAACCTTGCCTGTGATATAAATAAGACATGCTGGTGACAGAGGTATGTATCTCAGAGACTACTGTTATCTGAAACAGGCTCTCCATTTCTGTGAAGCAAAGTTCCTCCCTAACCCAGTTCAAATGTAATGTTACTCAGTGCTAGAAGTCTAAACCTCAAAATGCACTCACTCGAGGCACTCCTTAAAATGGAGAACATCGACATCTGTGCAGTGACAGAGACTTGGTTCAAGGCTCCAGAGAGCACCCCTGCATTACCAGGCTATAATTCATAGCACACCTTTTGGCCACCTAACCTGGACTAAAACACTAAAGGCAGAGGTGTGTCCATATTCATTAAGGATATCCACACCTCTAGGCTAGTTGCTCAGAATAATGCATCCGAGATTATCCAAGTGAAACTAACTCTGGGCAAAACCGCAATCCAAATTGTAACTTGCTACAGATCCCCAACATGCCCCAGGATTCCCACTCCTCATTTCTCGATACACTGAAAAATATTAGGGTACAACCCAACACCCTAATAATGGGCAACTTCAACTACCCCACCATTAACTGGGAAAACTACTCATGTACCAACTCTTTTGCTCAACGTTTTCAGGAATTCATAAATTCCAGCACCTTGGATCAACTTTTCCACACCCCCACCAAGGGCAGCAATATCCGAGACCTGGTCATTACCAACATGGGCGACCGGTGTTCCACACCAGAGGTCAATTAATCGTTGGTCAGATCCGACCACAAGCTAATCACCCTAGACATCCACATCCTGCCCCCAACCCCCATTAGGGAAATCACCATAAAATATTTCTCCAAAGCCAACTTCACACTTCTTAAGACAGAAGTGGCAAACTTCACGATACCTATGCAGATGGATAATAGAGGTACGACTGCTGAATCCTACACAAATGCACTTTATAAGCACTTATGCGAGTGGATGGATCGTGCTATCCCTAACAGAACCAAGATGCTATCCTCCAAAAAAAGGAAGCCAATCTGGCGGTCCCCTGCCATAAACAAACTCTACAACAGAAGAAAGAAACTGTTACAAAAAAGAGTAAAATCCCATGATTGGAGGAACTCCCTGGTCAGCCTCAGTAAGAAGCTGAGATCTCTCATAAAATCCTCCAAAGCTAGTTATGAAAACAAAATCACCACTGATTCTAAAGACAACCACAATGCATTCTATAACTATGTCGAGAATCTCAATGGCAATACTCAGACCTGCTCTGAGTTACAGCACAATGGCACCAAACATACAGAACCAACTGATATTGTCAACACCCTGGCAGATAGGTTCAGTGCTAACTTTACCCCCCCCACCCCCTAAAGGGCCCATCTCTATACCGGAAAAATGCAAAGTTCCTGTAATCACGGCTGCACAGGTAAAAACCACACTCTCCAAAGCCAAGAAAGTACAGTTTTGTACCTACCATAAATGTAGATGTTCGAGTGCTAATACAGCTGCAATCATAACAGATGGGTTCTCCTGCCGTCAGGCGGGTCCTCGGTCGGCCGAATTCCAAAGTCTAGGCCCGGCGTCGGTTGTCGTCGCTTCTTCTCTGACGTCAGAGCGACAGGGGTATAAAGGAACCAGACGACGCCATTTTCTTCAGTTTTTCTTGCCCCAGATGTCAGGTGCCTCCAGAAGGAAGGCAATACATAAATTTGTGTAATAATGCAGTGCAATATAATCAAAATACAGAAGTTTCAAGCAAATACATCATAAATGAATACCCCAATCAAGAAGCATGAGGATGTGTTAGCCTATAGGCCTGTCCCAAGAGGGGAAGGAGGGAGGGAAACCTGGACTGCAGCTGTATTAGCACTCGAACATCTACATTTATGGTAGGTACAAAACTGTACTATGTTCATCGTGCATACAGCTGCAGTCATAACAGATGGGTAGAATCCCAAAGCTACGCACAGGGTGGTAGGCACTAGGTGGAACTAGGAGGAGCCAAAATGCCCTGCAAGACTGCAGTGGCAAAGCCTGCTCTAGATTTGGAATATAATGGTAGGTTGTAGTGCTTGGAGAAGGTATGCACAGAACTCCAAGTGGCTGCTTCCAAAATATCCTTGGTAGGAACTCCTCTGAGGAAGGCTGCAGAGGTGGCTGTGGCCCTGGTGGAATGAGTTCTAATGCCTGTAGGTACAGTTTTGCCATGAAAGGAATAGCAAAAACGTATGCAGTGGGCTATCTATTTTGAGATTGTCTGTTTGGAAATTGGCTTCCCTTGAGCTTCTACCGCATAGGCCACAAAGAGCTGTTCTGATTTTCTGAAAGGCTTTGTTCTGTCCAAATAGTAACGCAGTTGTCTGTGGATGTCCAAGGAATGCAGTAATCTCTCACTTTTGATTTGAGGATTAGGATAAAAAGTAGGTAAATGTATGGCCTGATTTAAAGCTACCCTGGATACCTCTTTAGGCATAAAGGACGGGTTGGTTCGTAAGGAAACTCTGTCCTGATGGAAGATGATAAAAGGCTGTACAGCCATGAGAGCCTGTAGTTCTGAAACTCTACGAGCTGAGGTGATAGCCAGAAGGAAAGCTGTTTTCCAGGACAAATATTGCAAATCTGATGAGGCAGCTGGCTCAAAGGGAGGCAAGGTTAGTTTTTCCAGAATGTAATTAAGATCCCAAGCAGGTATTGGTTGTTTCCTTGGAGGTCTTAAATTCTTAGCCCCTCTGAGGAACTGTCTTAAGAGAGGGTGAGAGAATAAAGGAGGATCAGTGCTGTATTCTGCAGAAATGGCTGAGGCATGGATTTTGATGGAGGAGAAAGAAAGTCCACTGCTTAGCAGTTCAGCCAAATATTGTAGTATTTGAGGTAAATTCAGTTTTCCAGGGTCCTGGCCCTTTTTCTCATTCCAGACACAAAAACGTTTCCATTTTGCAGAGTAAGCTTTTCTAGTTGATGGCCTTCTGGCCTCCAAAATGACATCCTGCACCTCCTTAGAGAGTAGAACCTGTTGTGATGCTAAGGAATCTTCCATGCGGCCAGATTGAGTGTCTTTAGCTGGCTGTGAAGAGTTTTGAAGCTGTGCTGAGTCAGAAGAAGAGGCATTACAGGCAGGGTCCATGGTGGTGAATGTGTCAGACTCCTCAGGAGTGGGTACCAGTGTTGCCTTGGCCAGTCCACAGCAATGAGACTCATCTTTGGTCTGTCTGCTCTGGTCTTCAATAGAACTTTGGGCAGCAGAGGAAGAGGTGGGAAGGCATAAACTGTCATAGATGTCCAACTGAAAGAGAGAGCGTCTACTCTCCAGGCTTTTGGATGGAAAGTCCTTGAGCAGAATTTTGTCAACTGATGAGGCAAAGAGATCTATGTCTGGCCTTCCCCATTCTTGGATTATCTCTGTAAAAACTTTTGGATGCAATTTCCATTCATGTGGATCTGTCATATTCCTGCTTAGGTTGTCTGCCAGCGTGTTTTCCTTGCCTGGCAAGTAATGTGCTTGTAGTTCCATTTGTAAGTCCAAGGCCATGTTCCAAAGTGACACGGCCAGTCTGCATAGGGGGTAAGAATGTGTTCCTCCCTGTTTGTTTATGTACCACATAACTGTGGTGTTGTCCGTTCTTATCAATAGTTGACCTGGTTGTAGAAGGTCCTTGAAAGCTATAATAGCATTTATTACTGCTAGCATTTCTTTTTGATTGATGTGAAGGTGCTTTTCTTTTTGGGACCATTTGCCCTGAATGCACCGATCTGTCATGTGCGCCCCCCAGGCGTAGTCCGAGGCATCTGTTGTGATGACTTGATTTGCTTGAGGCTTGCTGAATGGAAGACCTGTGTTTGTTTGGCATGCTTGAGCCCACCACAGAAATTCCTTTTGCAGACATGGAATTAGTGGTATTATTGTTTCCAAACTATGGCTGTGTTGAGACCATATGTTTTTCAGGTACCATTGTAGTTTCCTCATATGCAGCTTTGCACATGGGATTAGCAAGATGCAAGATGCCATGAATACCAGAGCCTGCAGGATTTTCCTTGCAGTCAGCCTGGTGCAATTTGCTAGTGCTCTAAAGTATTGAATTAGATGCCCCTGCTTCTCTGGCGTGAGGTAGGCCATCTGGGTGTTTGTGTCCAAATTGGCACCCAGGAAAATTATCTTCCGAGAGGGTATTAGCTTTGATTTCTTTTTGTTGACTGTGTATCCCAGAGAGTTCAACGACATTATTACATAAGCCAGATGTTTCAGAAGAATGAGCTTGCTGTCCGCTTGGATTAGGCAGTCGTCCAAATAGGGGTATATTTGTATCCCTTGAAGTCTGCAGTAGGCAATTACTGATGCCAGGCATTTCGTGAATACTCTGGGTGCAGTAGATAAGCCAAAGGGCAATGCAGAGAATTGATAATGGGTTGAACCTGCAAGAAATCTGAGGTACCTTCTGCAATTTTGTCTGACTGGGACATGCAGGTATGCATCCTTGAGGTCCAATGTTACCAGCCAAGACTCCTTGCCCAGCAAGGGAAGAAGTTGGTGTAGGGTGAGCATCTTGAATTTTGGTACGAGTAGAAATGTGTTTAGGATGGATAGGTCCAAAATAGGTCTCCAATCTTTTCCCTTCCTTGGCACCAGAAATAGCCTGGAATAAAAACCTTGACCTTGTTCGTGCGTAGGTACCTCTTGAATAGCTTTCATGTTTATGAGATCTGTAATTTGCCTTTGTGCCTCTGCCCTTTGATTTTGTGGCAGGTTTGGCATGCCTCTCATTTTTCAAATGAACCAACAACTAAAATAAAAAATATATAAGGAACAGGAACCACCTTCAGTAATGCTCGTACACGAGAGGATGAGTAAAAATCCTTTATTCCACAAGTGCGGTTAAGCGCTTTCAACTAGATACACCAGTCTTCTTCAGAACCATTTTATAATGCACATAGCCTGGTATATATAGCCAGAGCAAGTCAAAAAGTCCGCCAAAACTTTTGAAGATATAGATCTCACTAAACACTTACTTAAAAACACATGATGAACACTGGATATGTAATGTTAAAAATCCATCTTATAAAAAACTAAACAAAAAATGTTTTATAAAAAATACATATCGTATAAAAAATACATATCATATAAAAAATGTTGCGTAGCAACAATATAATGCCAATACCTGATAAAGCTTTACACAAACCCATTGTTGCTAAAATATGTTACAGATAAAAGTCTGACAACAAATATGTATATATGTATATTGGTGGTGCTGTCCTTATTAATTAATAACAATGGTATCAGCTAAACCTTACTGGGAAAGTGCCAGGAAAGGTTTAATACTAATAAAATCATTCAATCCAGGGGATCTAGTGGCATCCAATAAAATCTGCCACTTGCTCTCCAATGCAGCTAACTGCATCTTCCAATTGCCCCCGAAAGCTGAACTCTTAATATGATCTATAATGGCAAAACGAAATAAATGCTCTCCCCCACACTCATTAATATGCCTGTATAGAGCATTTTTGGTATCTTTTTTCTGAATACGATAGTAATGTTCATAGATACGTCTTTTTAAAAATCTTTCAGTTTTGCCAATATAGTACGCTGGGCATATCAAACACGTTGCCAAGTAAATCACCTGACTAGTGTTGCAATTCCCTGTTCTGGTCTTAATACACGTATGGTTAATATCTTTGAGTCGAATGTATTTAACCTCATTAATGTAGTTACACTGTTTGCATCTTCCACACTTGGTAGTACCTTTAAATATGTCTTTTTTATCACTATTATTACTAGCCTTCTCCAAAATTCTTTTCAAGTTGGCACCTGTCTTATATACAAATTTAGGCGAAGGTCCCACTAAATGATCTAAATTCGAGGCTGTAATGATGTCCCAATGTTGACACAAAATATCCTGGATATAGTGTGTATATGGAGTGTATGTCAACATACATGCTCTACCAAATAATCTATGTTCATTCCCTTCACCTGCCACCCTAGCTACATATTTACCTAACAAGGGTGGGTATTTGTTCCCCCATTCTTTTTGCACGTAACCTGTAACATCCCGGACCATGTTAGCCGGGTATCCACGATTGAGGAATAAGTTTTTAATAACATCAAGTTCTAATCTCATAACAGTTTCAGTCGAAGACATCCTCACTGCACGAATACACTGCCCCTTGACTATATTTTTAAAGATGTGTGGTGGGTGGTTACTGGAAAAATACAAATAATCATTAGAAAAAGTTGGTTTACGATAAAGCTTGGATGTGAAACCGTTGGAATCCAAACCAACTAAAACATCCAGGTAAGGTATATTAAGGTCACTAGTGTTGTGAGTAAATTTTAAGAATTCAGATGAATTGTTAAGGAAGGACATAAAATCTTGCAATCTTTCTGCCGATGCCTGCCACAAAATAAAGATGTCATCCAAATATCTGGCATAAAATTTTATATCAGCATAGTAATTGCTTTTGAATAGTGTCTCTTCCTCCCATTCTACCATCACAAGATTTGCAAAATTGGGGCACAGGAAGCTCCATAGCAACTCCCTTTATTTGTTTAAAAAATTCCCCTTGAAATGTGATGTAATTATGCTCCAACACCAGTCCCATCATATCACATAGCAAGGAAACCTTGTCCCAGCTTAATCCTGAGTACTTCCAAAACTATTGGAAAATATTCCAGTCCTTCATTTCTAGGAATACTGGAAAATAAGTCCACAACATCTATAGTTACAAGGGTGAGATCAGTTTGCCAATTGTCCTGAGTTAACTTCCCCAAAAACTCCAAGAGTCTTTCATGATGTGGAATAACCCCATAAATGTGCTTGAGCTGATGGTCTATCCATCTACCTATGTTGAATGTTTTGGATTTAGACCCAGAGATGATCGGTCTAAAAGGGGGTTTATCCAATGATTTATGTATCTTGGGGATCCCAACAATTTTGGCCAGTACAGGATAGTCATTCTTCAAATAGGTGTAGGTCTCGTTGGTAATCCTGTTATCTATCAAATATTCTTCAATAGCCAGATCAATACGTCGATGCCCTATATTAATCTGGTTAATGGAGATGGTTTCATAAGTATCAGTCTGGTGAAGTATATCATATATGCTGGAAATATATGCTTCAGTCTGGAATAGAACTATCCCTCCACCTTTGTCAGGTTTCATGATACGAACCTCCTTGTTGTGTATCACTTTTTTTAAAACTTCCTTCTCTACCTGGGTGAGATTGGTCTGTGAATCATGATATAAGTTGTGTCTATTCCTTATGTCCTTGTGTAACCTATACACATCCTTACACACTAATTTCTCAAAATTAGATATACTAGGATGAGAGGTAGGGACATAGGAACTTTTCTTACATAGTTGATTGTTCACTGTCCTATCTGTATAATCCACTTGGTTGTCAAATGCAATAGCTAGATTTAATTTACGACAAAACAATTTAACTTGTTTGATGTTGTCAACTAAATCACAACGAACAGTGGGAATGAACTTCATACCTTTGCACATAACGCTGATAAATTGTTCATCAACCTCCACGTCAGTGTAATTATACACATTGAAACCTTCATGAGATGAAAAAATACAAGGATGCATGTGTGAATTCATGGAAGTACCCTGTGGATTTACAACAACATTAGTAACTTGAACAATTGAAGGTATCAATGTGGGGGGGGTCAACCATTTGTACCCTCTCTCCTGAAACTACACTGACTCTGGTGTGGGGAACATCAATTATTTCCTGTGGTTGTTCCACTGTCTGTTGGGATTCCTGGGGAAGAATGACTTGTCCCTCTGAAAATCCCTATGGGTAGATCTAGGTAAGGGTATATTTGGACCTTGTTCAGTAAATTTTTCTTTTTCTTTTTCTTTAGGCCAAATGTAAGCCCTGTTAGTACTATATAGCTCTACATCTCTGGACAGCTTCCTGCTTTTTCTCTCAAATATACTGTTGGCTTTGCTATCAGCCAAAAAAAATTGTTTTTTAAACAATTCTTTCCAAGAATCGTATTCAGCGTCACAAATAATTGTCTCATACATACTCTCCAGTTGATCTGCTAATAAAACACATTTCTCCTGTTGGTATTTCATTAACAATTGTATATAAGCATATCCAAAACTATCAAATAGCCCATTAAATTCTTGCATCACATCAGTGTTGTAAGTGATACCTAATGGAAGTTTAAAGAACCTTATACCTTTAGGTACAACCTTAATTTCCAAACAGTTTTTCAAATAACTCACATCAATTTTAGAATTTTTATATGCAGTGAGTTTTTTCCCAAAATCAAAAATCATATCCTTAAGTGAACTATAAACATAATTTTTATTAGAATAGTTCAATAAACCTTTCTTCCCAAAGTCATAATTCTCATGTTGGTCGTTTAAAAAATGCTCCATTAATTCTCTTTCATTAGCATTTTTAGATAAAAAATCAGAATAATGTCCTTTTGACACAGTCCGACCATTACAAACAATAGACCTGAAGTCCTGATTAGGACTAGAAATCTTATATTGCACAGTACCTTTGTTATCGTAAACAGACTTCTGTTTAATATTTTCGTGTGGTTTACTTGTGTGTGTAGCTTTTGGCCTGGCCCCAGTACGCTCTGCTTCTCGTCTTGCCCGAGTAATGCTGAAGTCAAAAGTAAAGTCCTGAGCTGGAGTAAGCCTTAGCGGGTCAAAAAAATTGCGTGCATCGTCCAAAATAGTGAAACGACACTGTTCCTTGGGGGTAGCTTCGGACACATCACAGGCATCCGGTAAGTCAATTGCGCCGTTAGTAGTTAGAACTGCATCCTCAGTCCCTCGGAAAGCCTCAGGAAAACCTCGTTCTGGTGTAGGCAAACGCTTCCTAGTGCGTGCACGTTCACAGTCAACTGCAGGTGAATGAAGCGTCTTCCGAGTAATAGAAACTGCCTCCCTCTCTCCTCTAGGTGAAGACAAACCTCTTTCAACATGAACAACATCACAAGAGGGTGATGAAAAGGGCGAACCCAAAATTTTAACATTTTTATCGTTTTTGGTTACTAACCCGGTAACCAAATCAATCAATTTCTTTAACTCGCTCTGGACAGCTGAAACTTCAGCACGAAGTCCATTGAATTCCTCCCGAGACAATGAAGCACCAGAGGTGTCTTCCTGATTCTGCATGGCAGTACAACCGGTAATCATTCAAATGAACCAACAACTAAAATAAAAAATATATAAGGAACAGGAACCACCTTCAGTAATGCTCGTACACGAGAGGATGAGTAAAAATCCTTTATTCCACAAGTGCGGTTAAGCGCTTTCAACTAGATACACCAGTCTTCTTCAGAACCATTTTATAATGCACATAGCCTGGTATATATAGCCAGAGCAAGTCAAAAAGTCCGCCAAAACTTTTAAAGATATAGATCTCACTAAACACTTACTTAAAAACACATGATGAACACTGGATATGTAATGTTAAAAATCCATCTTATAAAAAACTAAACAAAAAATGTTTTGTAAAAAATACATATCGTATAAAAAATACATATCATATAAAAAATGTTGCGTAGCAACAATACTTAATTGCCAATACCTGATAAAGCTATACACAAACCCATTGTTGCTAAAATATGTTACAGATAAAAGTCTGACAACAAATATGTATATATGTATATTGGTGGTGCTGTCCTTATTAATGTTCGTTGTGATTTAGTTGACAACATCAAACAAGTTAAATTGTTTTGTCGTAAATTAAATCTAGCTATTGCATTTGACAACCAAGTGGATTATACAGATAGGACAGTGAACAATCAACTATGTAAGAAAAGTTCCTATGTCCCTACCTCTCATCCTAGTATATCTAATTTTGAGAAATTAGTGTGTAAGGATGTGTATAGGTTACACAAGGACATAAGGAATAGACACAACTTATATCATGATTCACAGACCAATCTCACCCAGGTAGAGAAGGAAGTTTTAAAAAAAGTGATACACAACAAGGAGGTTCAGATCATGAAACCTGACAAAGGTGGAGGGATAGTTCTATTCCAGACTGAAGCATATATTTCCAGCATATATGATATACTTCACCAGACTGATACTTATGAAACCATCTCCATTAACCAGATTAATATAGGGCATCGACGTATTGATCTGGCTATTGAAGAATATTTGATAGATAACAGGATTACCAACGAGACCTACACCTATTTGAAGAATGACTATCCTGTACTGGCCAAAATTGTTGGGATCCCCAAGATACATAAATCATTGGATAAACCCCCTTTTAGACCGATCATCTCTGGGTCTAAATCCAAAACATTCAACATAGGTAGATGGATAGACCATCAGCTCAAGCACATTTATGGGGTTATTCCACACATCATGAAAGACTCTTGGAGTTTTTTGGGGAAGTTAACTCAGGACAATTGGCAAACTGATCTCACCCTTGTAACTATAGATGTTGTGGACTTATTTTCCAGTATTCCTAGAAATGAAGGACTGGAATATTTTTCCAATAGTTTGCGGAAGTACTCAGGATTAAGCTGGGACAAGGTTTCCTTGCTATGTGATATGATGGGACTGGTGTTGGAGCATAATTACATCACATTTCAAGGGGAATTTTTTAAACAAATAAAGGGAGTTGCTATGGGAGCTTCCTGTGCCCCAATTTTTGCAAATCTTGTGATGGTAGAATGGGAGGAAGAGACACTATTCAAAAGCAATTACTATGCTGATATAAAATTTTATGCCAGATATTTGGATGACATCTTTATTTTGTGGCAGGCATCGGCAGAAAGATTGCAAGATTTTATGTCCTTCCTTAACAATTCATCTGAATTCTTAAAATTTACTCACAACACTAGTGACCTTAATATACCTTACCTGGATGTTTTAGTTGGTTTGGATTCCAACGGTTTCACATCCAAGCTTTATCGTAAACCAACTTTTTCTAATGATTATTTGTATTTTTCCAGTAACCACCCACCACACATCTTTAAAAATATAGTCAAGGGCAGTGTATTCGCAGTGAGGATGTCTTCGACTGAAACTGTTATGAGATTAGAACTTGATGTTATTAAAAACTTATTCCTCAATCGTGGATACCCGGCTAACATGGTCCGGGATGTTACAGGTTACGTGCAAAAAGAATGGGGGAACAAATACCCACCCTTGTTAGGTAAATATGTAGCTAGGGTGGCAGGTGAAGGGAATGAACATAGATTATTTGGTAGAGCATGTATATTGACATACACTCCATATACACACTATATCCAGGATATTTTGTGTCAACATTGGGACATCATTACAGCCTCGAATTTAGATCATTTAGTGGGACCTTCGCCTAAATTTGTATATAAGACAGGTGCCAACTTGAAAAGAATTTTGGAGAAGGCTAGTAATAATAGTGATAAAAAAGACATATTTAAAGGTACTACCAAGTGTGGAAGATGCAAACAGTGTAACTACATTAATGAGGTTAAATACATTCGACTCAAAGATATTAACCATACGTGTATTAAGACCAGAACAGGGAATTGCAACACTAGTCAGGTGATTTACTTGGCAACGTGTTTGATATGCCCAGCGTACTATATTGGCAAAACTGAAAGATTTTTAAAAAGACGTATCTATGAACATTACTATCGTATTCAGAAAAAAGATACCAAAAATGCTCTATACAGGCATATTAATGAGTGTGGGGGAGAGCATTTATTTCGTTTTGCCATTATAGATCATATTAAGAGTTCAGCTTTCGGGGGCAATTGGAAGATGCAGTTAGCTGCATTGGAGAGCAAGTGGCAGATTTTATTGGATGCCACTAGATCCCCTGGATTGAATGATTTTATTAGTATTAAACCTTTCCTGGCACTTCCCCAGTAAGGTTTAGCTGATACCATTGTTATTAATTAATAAGGACAGCACCACCAATATATATATATATATACATATTTGTTGTCAGACTTTTATCTGTAACATATTTTAGCAACAATGGGTTTGTGTAAAGCTTTATCAGGTATTGGCAATTAAGTATTGTTGCTACGCAACATTTTTTATATGATATGTATTTTTTATACGATATGTATTTTTTATAAAACATTTTTTGTTTAGTTTTTTATAAGATGGATTTTTAACATTACATATCCAGTGTTCATCATGTGTTTTTAAGTAAGTGTTTAGTGAGATCTATATCTTTAAAAGTTTTGGCGGACTTTTTGACTTGCTCTGGCTATATATACCAGGCTATGTGCATTATAAAATGGTTCTGAAGAAGACTGGTGTATCTAGTTGAAAGCGCTTATCCGCACTTGTGGAATAAAGGATTTTTACTCATCCTCTCGTGTACGAGCATTACTGAAAGTGGTTCCTGTTCCTTATGCCTCTCATTTTTGGAAGGGTGTGAAAATGGAATTTGTAGCCTCTGTTTATAATGGCCAGGATCCATTTGTCCTTGGTGACAATATGCCAATTTTTTGAAAATAATGCCAGCTTTCCTCCTAAGGGGGCTGCCATTTGAGACTTGGTTGGCATGCAAAGGGGAAAGTCATTAGGTTTGCTTTCTGAAAGATTGCGAGTTATCCTCACCACCTCTTTGTGTAGGAGCTTGCCACTGTCTGCCTCTAAACGATCCTTGGGATTGTCCTCTGCCCCTCGGGTGCCTGTATCTGCCTCTTTGGGCTCTGTCCGTAGCAGGAAAGGACCAGTTTTTGGAAGGCCAATTTCTACTAAAGCGTGGTGGTTGTACCTGTAGAAATTCTTTCACAGTTTGCATTAATTTGGCCTTTTCCTCCATTTTCCTTAACACCTCCTCGGCCTTAGCACCAAATAGTACATCCTTTTGGAGAGGGGCGTCTAGTAATTTAGCTTTGACATGATCAGGTAAGGCTTGTTCCTTAGCCAGGCATGCCTACGTATGACTGATCCTGTAACAGCAGCTCTACATGAGGCCTCTAGAGCATCAAAACCACATTGTAAGGTATGCTTACCCACTTGTTCTGCACTATGCATCAAATCCTGCTACTCCTTCAAGTCCGGTTGTTCAGGTTGTGACATTTTACTTTTCAATTGTGATAACAAAAACTGTTGGTATTTTAGCATATGAAACTGACAGTTTAAGGCCCTCATGGATAAGGTAGCCGAGATATATACCTTTTTCCCCACCTTTCTAAGGATCTGGAGTCTCTCTCCGAAGGTAATGGATTTTTAGCAATGGAGGCCTTAACTCCCTTGGGGCCCTGTGAGATGGTTTCTGGGTCAGCAGCATGGCTCTTGTATAGAAATTGGTGTGAGTCAGGAACCCTATAGTACCTGTCAGGCTTAACTGGAGCTGGAGGTAGAGAGTCCGGGTTAAGGCAGGCCTCTGAGTAAACATCATCTAGGATGTCCAAGACAGGAGGTATAGCCAGAGGCCTGTGCTGAGGTAGCAAGAGAAATTCCCTGAGCCTTTTCTTAGAATCAGAATAATCTTGGCCTTCCCAGTGGAAGTGTTCCCTTAAGGTATGCAAAGTTTCCCCAAATGAGTAATCCTCTGGGGGGGAGACAGAAGGGATGGACTCCGCATCAGAGTCTTCAAAAGGGGAGTAAGAATGTTCCTGATCATCAGAGTGCTCTGAAATAATGGAGCTCTGATCAGAGGAGGGGGAATCTTCCTCCACTCTGGGCCTTTTGTCCGGTGGGGGCTGAGAACCTCTGATAAGAGTAATTAAATCCTCAGCCATTTTAAGCATCTGTTTCTTAGGCATGGGGCCTGGAGATGGGCCCTGTGTAGCTGGTCTCTTAGAGTGCAAGGTTGCTTTAGACTTTGTGAAAGCCTTGATGGAGAAAGAAGAGGAAGGTCTGTAGACACCTTGAGTGGAGGTGGACCTGTCCACATTCTGAGTTTCAATGCCAAGAGTGGCTTCGGTATCTGTAGTCGGGGCGTGGGCCGAGGAGCCTGCGGCCTCGGGCACAGGAGACACCGCCAAAGAAGTGTCGTTGGTAGTCAGGGGCTGCGTAGGTGCCTCGCTGAGAACCGGACCATGTGTAGTCGGCTTTGTCGTGGTGTCGGTAGAGGCCGCAGACCTCGTGTGTCGGTCCTTGTCTTTGCGTTTTTTAGACATAACCGGAGTCGGAGTATCCAACGACATAGTATAGTTAAATGCTTTCCAAAAATAATGCTGGGTGAACTCCACCCGACGCTTAATAGTGCGTTTGTTGAAAGTAGCACAAAAGCGACAGACCAAGACATCGTGGTCTGGGCCTAAACAAGGTATACAGAGGGAATGGGAATCCTTATGCGGTATTTGCTTCCCACAAGAAATACAATTATTAATTTTGTCTGACATCGGTCTGAGGCAAGAAAAGTTTCCCCAACAGGGTACTTAGCTTTTAAGAAGACTTCGGTTTCCAATTTTTTGTAATCTCAGGAGCTGGCCGACCGGCACTTGCGACCTGCTTCTGCTTCAGGCACCGCGTGGCAAGAAAGACTGAAGAAAATGGCGTCGGCTGGTTCCTTTATACCCCTGTCACTCTGATGTCAGGGAAGAAGCGACGACAACCGACGCCGGACCTAGACTTTGGAATTCGGCCGACCGAGGACCCGCCTGATGGCAGGAGAACCCATCTGTTATGACTGAAGCTGTATGCACGATGAACATCACAGCATCCATGGGACCTGACAACATCCCAAGCTGCATTCTACATTAATTACAGAATGAACTGGCACCCCACCTAAGCACCATGTTCAATCCTAGCCTCACCTCAGGCTTTGTGCTCACTGAATGGTGCACAGCGACGGTTATCCCACTCCACAAAGGGGGAGCCACCACGGACCCCGGGAACTACCACCCCATTAGCCTAACAAGCCTGGTTTGCAAGGCCATGGAACATATCATCATGGAACTTATAAACAAAGACACTGGTAATCTCTAAACTCTGGACCCCACCCAGTTTGGGTTTGTAAAAGGCAGACCATGTCTCCTAAACCTGATAGAAATCTTTAAAGCAGTCACCAAAGCCATAGACGAGGGTAAGGTGGTTCACACAGCCTGTCTATAGCTCACCAAGGCTTTTGACACCATCCCCCACTCTGGAGTTATAGATAAACCCACTAAACAAGGTATAAATCCCTACATCACAAGATGGGTTGCCAACTGGCTCACTGGTAAAACCCAGACTGTGAAAGTAGCAGACTCCAAATATGAATTCAGACCAGTGACAAGTGGAGTACCACAGGGTTCAGTCCTGGGTCCTCTCCTGTTTGGTATCTACTTTTCTGAAGCATAGGCTAAAACAGAAGGTCTTTGGCTAAAGAAGTTGGCAGATGATTGCAAACTAGGGGCCATGACTGAAATTCCTAACGATGTGGATATCCTACAAAAGGGCCTCACTGAGACAGATGCCTGGGGTCAAAGCCATGGCCTCAAGCTCAATGCCAAAAAGTGCACTGTCATCCCCTTTGGTAAAAACTCTGTACCCATGAGCTACCACATAGGTGGTAGTCTACTTAACACCAAAAGTGTGATGAGTCCTTGGGACACAGGTGGACAGTAGCCTCTCCTTTGATAATCACATCGCAACAGTAGTCAGGAAATCCTTCTACATGGCACACCTCATCACAAAAGGTTTCTCATCCAGGAAAAAAGAGGTCATTGTTCCCCTCTACTCGTCACTCATTAGACCCATTATAGTGTACAACACCCCTTTTGGTATGTACCTCACATGACATCTACAACAACTGGAAAGGCCACAGAAATACCTCACAAAGAGGATTACCGGCCTCAAACAGATGCCCTATGCAGACCGTCTCAAATAACTCCAGCTTTACTCCGTTGCATATCGCCTACTCAGATGCAATTTCTGCCTAACATACAAAGCTATGTCAAACCCAAAGCTGTTGGACATGCTTCACTTAAAGAAATCCCAATCCCTCTGAGCTACACGCTCTAGGGACCTAAACCTTGTCACCACAATAAACAGAACATGCTGGAGGGATACATTCCTGTCCCAGAGACTTCCCATACTCTGGAACAAATTACCTATCTATATCAAACAAAGCTCCTCATTAGCACTCTTCAAGAAAAATCTTGATGATTGGATGGGAAATAGGAAATTCATCCTGGGGATCACCTCTGTGGCTCTGGTCGATAGAGGCACAGGAAAATAATTTTCTTGGGTGGTGAAATCCAGGGTACCTTTTTGGCTAGGCTTATATAGGCCCTAGGGCCAATAGCCTAGCACCTACCTATGAACCTAAGTGTAACTTGGACAACTGGATGAGGAACCAGAAATCCATCCCTGGTTTAGCTTCTGTGTCTCTAATGCACAAAGGCAGCCTGTAAATTGTTCATTTTCCAGGCCCCTGCTTGTAAATGTTTCATCTACCAAGCTACTACTTATATTTATCAAGGGTACCAGAACTTGTCAGAGATTTGGGATTCATGTCTGAGCTTAAAAATGTCTTAGCAGTTGTTAGCCTAGTACACACCTATGAACCTATCAATAATTCATAAATTGCCACAGTACCACTGCGCCAATGTAAATGGTGACAAAGTAATATAACTTAGAAGTGGTGGCCACATACATGAAGACCACATAGCAATACAAACACCTATAAAGGGCAGAGGAGATAGGAGAAAACAAGAATATGACACTGGGTATTTGCTGGTTAACCCACAGGAAATTAATCTAGGAAAGCCTGGGTGAAGGATAAAGGGG
This sequence comes from Protopterus annectens, assembly GCF_019279795.1. NCBI lineage: Eukaryota > Metazoa > Chordata > Ceratodontiformes > Protopteridae > Protopterus > Protopterus annectens. Next base: position 705,396,000 of record NC_056751.1, on the reverse strand, counting down.
CACAGGCATTTTATACATTGTAGAAATAGATACCATGTGTTTTAATAAGATAAAGATTCATTAAAATGGGTGCATAGGTAAAGGAGGTAGGGATGACAGAAATAAAGAATATAAAACAAAAACATGGACAGAACAATGTGTACTAGAAGAAGAAATGCCAACAAGGAAGGCTAACACATATCCAGTATCCAGGGTGGATGGACAAGTGGAGTGGCTGGGGAATTCTGGATACCTCACTACCCTAAACTTGACCAAGGGGTACCAGCAAATCCTTCTGTCCCATGGTTCTAAGGAGTGAACAGCATTCATCCCAGCAAAGGACATTTTCCTGTATACAGTATTACTTTTTGGTCTACAAGGAACACTAACTTAATTTCAGAGATCCCTGGACTGGCTCTTAAAATCCTGGCAATACTACACTGCAGCCAAACTTGATGATGATGTCATTCATTCCACAGACTGGGGTTCAGACCTCCCAACAGCACAGACAGTAATAACTTCATTAAGGTGAGCAGGTCTCTTGGTGGATGTTCCTATGTGTAGGACATGCATAACCAATGTACAGTACCCAGGATACATTATAGGTTGGGGTCTAATTCAACCTCAAAAAAGAAAACTGGAGGCCATAGAGAAATGGATGATACCCCAAACTAAAAGCGAGCCTGAACAATATTGGGACTTCCTGGTTACTATAGACAATTTATTCTGAATTTTGCTACAGTAGCCTGTCCATTAACTGGCCTCTGAAGGGACAGAAGCCTGACATGCTTAACTGGACTCCAGAGGCATCCAGAACTTTTAAGACACTAACAGAGTTTCTGTTTAGAACACATACTGGTGTTCATAGTCTTGTCTATGCTCTTTACGGTGTACACTGATGCCGCTGAGGTTGAGATAGAGGTACTCCTTACCCAGCAGTCAGCACTCTGGTATTAAAGACCTCCCAGTTTGTTGTATAAGTAAAAAGCTCAACAAGACAGAATAGATATTTAATCGTAGAGTTTACGCATTACCTGCTCAGCAGGGAGTTCACCCTTCTTACAGATTACACCTCCTCCAATGGCTTTACCAGCAGAAGGAGGGTGATATCAAACTTTGCATGTGGATGCTGGCATTACAACTATGCCAGTTCAAGTTCAAGCAGCACCATGGTGCATATCATCAGAATGCAGATGGCCTGCTTATAGCTCACACATCTTCCTGATGGCTTCAAGGTGACAGGAGGAGTGGCATCTGTAACATAGTGTGATGATACTACCATAAGGTGCCTAGCAGATAATACCAACAGAGAGATGCAGGTCTGCTATTCAAATTAAGATGCAGAACAGCTGGAAAATCTATACTGATGTTAGAATACATTTTGGGGCATACCTCTCAAGCTCTTAGTGCAAGAAGTCTGGACAAAGCAAAAAATAGTGGGGGTGGACAGGTTCAAACTCAGGGACAAATTTTAAATATTTATAGTATGAATTTATAAAATTGCTAGAATAACAGGAGTTTGTATTACCATGCATTTTCTGAAGGATATACACTTAAATGTCTGTTACTCTTCAGTGACATCAATCCTCAATCATTTGCTCAAAAAAACACAAATTTTATGAGCAATAGACCAAAATTTGATGCAAAAACATGACCACTCTGTAAAATTCTGGACACCTGAGAGATTTGGTTTGGGGTATGATGGTTATCTAACCCTGTCAGCTCTCACATGCTAGGCAAGTAATTGGGTCCAGAAGAGGATGAATTAATACATCATAATCATGGAGTCTAAGAAACTGACTTAAGTATGCTGTGGAGATGTCTAGAAAAGCAAGAAAGATTGAAGGATGCACTGCTGTTAGAAGTGATATACTTAGAGCAAGCCAGTAGACTGGGGACCACATTTCCTACAGGACAGTTGAGAAGGAAGAACTTTTGGCTTTTTAGTCTGAAGTATTAGCTCAAGGTATTCTGTTTGGAAGACTGGCTTGCATTGGAGCTGGTGTGGGAAAAGACTTTCTGTATGTCATCTTTTTCTGGTGTTGTTGCCTGCTTGAGCCAGCTTTAATGGGTTTTATTTTAACCTATCAGGTGTGTCCTTAAAAGACTGTCCAGTAAATAACATTATCTTGCTTTCATATGACTTTCACCAAGAGACTAAACTAGGCATGCATACACAATAACCCCAGCTGCACTCGACATCTTGTTCAAAAACTGTTATTTTTAACTAAGCTTACTGTTTGTGAACATAACTTTCTATACTTATTATGGAGCTGTGCTAAATTGGATTAAACCTTCAACTTATGTAGGTGCATCTAACAGAGACTGGGACATGACACACACCATTAAGTATACAATGATCCTTGATATCATCTTTGAATCAGCGCTGTACCACATTTGGAGTCAATTACATAAATGTGTTATTCACACAAAGTGGAATAACCAGATAAGATGGCATATCCCACGTTTACCCATGGAGGTAATCGCCCAAATATACTTCATATCTCAGTGCTCTCTACAAAGACTGTGCCTCACTGCATATTCCAGTATTGTCTTTACAGACTAGCCCCGCTACATGAAAACATTGCTTGAACAGACTATTCCTAATTATATTAAGTTCATGCAGCATCTTAAAATGCTTCCAAATTGCATGTATTGCTCCCTGATGTCAGTAAATTACATTACTGCAGCATGTTTTGGCATTCCAGCTGTGTGGCATGCAAACAACAGCCTTCTAGGAACAGAGTATGAAGCATGTGCTGAAGGCCACAGGACACGTGATGTTCTGGAATCTGAGTAAATAGGCAAAGTACAAAACAGAAGAATGAGTTAAAAAGGAAACTGAATAGCATAAATGTAGTGCACATAATTAAAGAAAGGATAACAATGGAAGTGAATTCAAGAAAGTATAAATAAAACTAAATTATACAATTTTAAGTTTAATAAAATAAACAAAAGTTTTAAGAGTATTTTCATCCATTTAAAACTAAAAGATATGTACAGAGAAGCTGATGAATATAGCTCATTCATATTCCAGAATCATTTTATAAATGCAGTTTCTACATAAATTAAGAGAGACCTAAAAGGATGCAAAAAATGAACATTTTTGTATTTATCTTGACTTTACCGAAACAGGCAGAATAGAGGAAGACATGTGTTTACTTGATTTTGCATGTTTATTTATGAGTTATTGCCTTTTTATTTGCTTAATGGATTGTTGTAGTGCATGCTGCTAGCTGCAATCCTAGTCAGATAGCTGAGATGGAATGCTGGTGGGCTGGGCCTCCCAGAATAAAGCAGGGCAGCAGACTTTTGCAAATACAGCTAATAGCAGGAATGTGTTTCATTCCTTTCTATTACCCCATATATAAGCATCTACAAGACGGCAGCACAGCAGAATAGGCTCAAATAAGAAACAGATTCTATTATTAACAGTAAGTAATAGCTTCCTAACTATCCACCTTCATAGTAGAGGTTATATGTTTACCTAATTTCAAATCCAGAGGGAAAAATGCCTCACTTACCATATCAATGACTGAGACACAATCATTAAGCCAGGTGCTGAGTCACAACTAACATAGGATCATAGGAGATTACTAGTGCATCGACCTGGAGATCATTTTAAGCCTTGCCATTTCATCCCAATGTAATACCATGGAAATGCTAGTCAATACTCAAGATTGCACTTAGTGATGGCTGCCCATGTCCAAGAGGGATATGGGCCCTATCCCCAGTAAGAATTTATGGTGCACCATCCACGCATGCAGGTTCCTCTTGAACAGTGTCATAGAGGTGCTCTGTTTCACATGAATTGGTAGCCTGTTCCAAAGACGTGGCAGTCGCTGGGAGATAAATCTGTCCCTTCAGCATGTCCTATTTAAGCTGCATGCCATATTTAGGTCCCTGGAATAGGAAGCTAGTCCAGTTTGATTTATGGATATGTAGCAAGTTAATTATGTTTGGGTCTTGGATTCCTCTGTAGGCCAGGCATAAGTCTCCCCTATGAAGTCTATACTATACAGAGTATAGTGACAGGGACTTTAGTCGGTCTGTGTAAGGCACATGCTGGAGCCCCTTGATCTTCTTTGTTAGAAAGCTCTGAGGTCTCTCTAATTGCTGCAGATGCATAGTAAAGTACATGCTGAATGGGGAATTATACTCAATTATGGGCTGGTTAAATGCTGAGTATAGGGGGGTTATAACTTCTTTTGTTCTCGAGTTGATGCCTTTACTAATCAAGTGTGCTACATAGAAAGCTTTCCTTACTACAGTAGACACATGGTTGAAGTTAAGGATGCAGTCAACTTGTGATCCCAGATCCCTTACCACTTCATGAGTACTTAGGGTATTGTTGTTGATTTGATAGTGTGAAGGGACATTGTTTGTGCTGAAGGGAATGATGATGCATTTGTTTGCATTTAGTTAGAGACCGTGGCTAATACACCAGTCACTGGCCTGTGTGAGACCCTCCTGGAGTATACTGACATCATTTGGGATTCAATGACTGCACCTAGCTTGCAGTCGTCTGCAAACTTGGTCAGCCACAGCCCTTTAGTTTTGACCTGAACTTCTGAGAAGTATATACAAAACAGTAGGGGGCCCAGCAATGACCCCTGTGGCACCCCACTGGTAACAGGCCTGCTGGTTGATGCAGAATCGCCCACTTTGACAGTGTGCATCCAGTTTGTGAGCCAGCTAGCAACTCATCTTACAACGAATGGGTTTACATTCAAACTCACCTAATGGCCACTTACACACATCAAAATGAAATGCAATTGCACTGAGGAAGCCACTTTAACCCCATAACTCCAACTCTCTAAACTTATAGTTGTATAACAGTAGAGAAAGGAGAAATTCTCCAAAAAAGACGCACACTGGTTAACATGCAAACCAAGATACTGCAGTATCCATTCCTCTATGGTATAATGTACATGCAAGATAAATACAACCACTTGCAATTGCATGGTAGGAGCCAGTTAATTGAGCCTCAATCACTTGTAGGGATGCAGGGAAAAACTCTTTTTAATGGTACTTGGGATGCAAAGAGCAGCTGGCAGTCCAAGTTGCTTACATAGAGAAGACAGTAATATATCATATGATCACAGAAAGAGATACCTCATACTTTTGAAAAAAATAAAAAAATAAAAATGAGAAAGGCTCAGATATATCTGAACAAACATGAAGTAAAACATATACTTGTATATACTTTTCAGCATTACATCTATTCAATGTACCACAATAGACAGATTATACAAAGAAAACTATAGCTGCAAGTCCTCATCTCTCGCATTTTGTCTAGCTTTTATTAAAAAAAAATCCATGTTTTGGACCTTTTTTTGGTAACTGGATAGTTCTGGTCAATATAGGCCTTCAGTGTAGCTGCCAACTCCTCCTGCACTTGGCTGATTATGTCCTTCTGTAGGAGGCCTGGTCGATCTGCAAAGTAACATGAATCAGAAAGAAAATGTGAATTGTCATACAGCATCCTTCACTTAATTCTATCAAAGTAAGCATTATATCTAAACTTCAAAATAGTGTGTTTGTGGGTAGATCTACTACTATCAGTGACAGTTTGAATCTGAATCTCATGACAACACATCATGAAAACCCAAGAATTGTAAGCTACTTGTTTGTAAGCTTGTAGAATGATAGATCATCTGTAATAAATATCATAGTTTCATTCACTGAGTCTGACCCAAAGGTCTATTTATGTGTTCCTATATTGCTTGTTTAACAAAACTTCCAGAATATTCTCAAATAAGTAATGAAGCCACTCAATTGATTTTCATTTGAACAAATCCAAAGCCACTAAGGTCAAAAAACCTGAGCGTGATCGCCAGCAATACCAGAATGGTATAGCATATTCACGCCCATCAGTTGCACAAGTGTGGAAGGGGCAGGCTATTGCAAATGCTAATCAACCACATAGTGTAACAGGAAATCAGGAGTACATGCAGAGGGGCGGGCATTTACAAAATGCAATGGCGAACAACAGTTCTGTATACTCGGTTCAGCAGGATGTTACAGAATTACAGGACAGTAGTTTTGATGCTCCCAATAACCAGTATGAGGGTCCGAGAAGAAGCAAACGTATACAAAACCGGAATGGTCAACAGAATCTTACCAACAATCAACAAAACAATAATTATCAGGGTTTTTCAAGGGGAGGTCAGCAAAACAGATGGAACCAGAGGAAAAAGTGCAACAAATGGAAGTAATGGAGAATTTGGATAACGACACTGCAGAACTGCCAGCTATAATTTTGAATATGGAAGGTGACTTTTTTGTTTATAACTTCTCTACATTGGATATTTCTGTTGAGATGGCTAACACCTTAGCTAAAGGAATGACTTTTACACCAGCAAGGAGAATGGACATATCTAACAGCATTCTTGATTTGAAAATGTATGTTAGGAAACTTAATTTAAAATTGTTATTGGGTAACAGTTGTACAATCACAAGCACAATATAGAATATCAGGTACATACAATCCCCCTTTGCACAATTTGTTACATACATTTGAAAAGATATGTCAATTGGACATGAGAACATACCAAAAGTGCGAAAAGACCATTGGTGAAGGACATCAAACAGGTACCAAGAAAACGAAAACCAGATGTCCTAAGCCAGGAAACACACCATAAGTTCCACACAGCAGGAAAGTGCACTTGTTGGATTTTGTAAAATCTTTTATTCATAAAACACCATAATTTAAAATCAAACGAACCAGGTTAAGTGCTTTCTTCCCCTGTACAACACTTAGGAGACATCCTCAGAACCAAATACACATTTCCATAGGATCAACATGGGAGTTCACAACACCAGGGACTGCAGCGGTGTGTTTCCTGGCTTACAACATACCAAAAGGAAAATAGATTCAGGGGTCATGAGTATAATTTAACTAAAGATGAGCAAGCATGGTTCAACTTGATAAGATCAGCTAAGGTACGTGTCATGAAGCCCGACAAAGGTGGAGGCCTTGTATTTATGGATTTGGATGACTATGAAACTAAAATAGAATTAATGTTAGCTTCTAGTTCATATCAGAAAGCATCCCTTAATGAATACAATACAGCTAATGAATGTATCAAAATCTACAATAATGATTTATTCATAGAGGGAAAGATAGATATAGACATGTACAACTACATGATAGTGTTAACAATAGTGGAACCCACAATGTTTGGGGTCCCCAAAATCCATAAATGTTTATTTGATCCTCCACTTAGACCTATAGTTGATGGCAGGAATTCTGTCACATATGCATGTGCTAAAGTGATAGACAATATACTTAAAAAATATGTAACAGCAGAAGAAGTAATATGTAAAGATTCATGGTCATTCTTGCAAAAAATTAATGAATTGAAGTATGACGAACAGTACAACTTCCTTACAGTCGACGTAAAGGACTTATATACGTCACTACCGCAAGCACTGGGCATAGAGTGGGTTAGTCAATACCACAAGCATCGGGCATAGAGTGGGTCAGTACAACTTCCTTACAGTCGACATAAAGGACTTATATACGTCAATACCACAAGCACTGGGCATAGAGTGGGTTAGTACAACTTCCTTACAGTCGACGTAAAGGACTTATATACGTCAATACCACAAGCATTGGGCATAGAGTGGGTTAAGTCAATACCACAAGCATCGGGCATAGAGTGGGTCAGTACAACTTCCTTACAGTCGACGTAAAGGACTTATATACGTCAACACCACAAGCATTGGGCATAGAGTGGGTCAGTACAACTTCTTACAGTCGACGTAAAGGACTTATATACGTCAATACCACAAGCATTGGGCATAGAGTGGCTTAGTCAATTACTAAGGAAGAAAGGGGCTCCCCAGAATGACATCAATCTACTGGAAGAACTTCTAGACATAGTTCTATCCCACAATTACATTTATTTTAAAGGAAACTATTACCTGCAAAGAAGCGGACTAGCCATGGGTTCCCCCTGTGGCTCTAGCTTCACGAATTTGGTTATGAGTTACTGGGAACATCAATTTGTACTCAATAAGGAAGGAATAGCCTCAAAAATAATTTATTTTACACGCTATTTGGATGACATCTTTTTACTAATAAAAGGGAAACATGAAGAGGCAAAAAAACTCATTGATTATTTTAATGAGACTGCAGACTTCTTAGTGTTTACATATAATTTTGACCCAAATGAAGTAGCATTTTTAGATGTCCAACTTACCAAAAATTATGGTGAAAAGAGATACCAAGCAAAAATGTATAGAAAACCATCTTATTCAAACACATTCTTGCACTATATAAGTGCACACCCTTACCACCAAAAAAGATCGGTGGTAAAGGGCCAATTAGTAAGGGCTGCCAGAATGGTGTCTACAGCTGAGGACTTCCATAGTGAGTGCCAGTTTTTGAAAAAATAATTCACAAAAAGAGCATACCCGAGTACTTTGACTGACAAACTAATAGAAGAAGTTGTGGAGAAAAGAATTAATGGTGTGTACTTACCCAATCTGAGTATACAACACCCTACTGGGTTGAATGATTGAATGAATATTCTATGAATGATAGTCAGGTTGATATGGAAAATCAGGTCCAGGACACAATCATTGGGACAGGTACGAACCAAACTGATTTCACAATGAGCTATATTACAACTTTTAACCTCGACTATCATCACATAAAAAACATACTGATAAAAAACTGGAATATTCTGTTAGAGGACAAACTAATAGATGACAAATTGGGTACAGAACCAAGATTCATTACTAGGAAGGGCAGAACACTCAAGAATATATTTGAAGGTGAGTGCAGGATCCAATCATATGCAATAGGGATGAAACAATGTGGTAGTTGCTCCTACTGCAAATACATTAATGTAGGTGCATCACTGCAAATAAACAGCACACATTTGAGTAACAGAAGAAAAGTTAATTGCAATTCCAAAATGAACGTATATGTGGCTAAATAACAAAATTGTGATTCATTCTATGTCGGTAAAACCAAACGTAGAATGAGAGACCGCATATACGAACATATATACTGTATTAATACACACAAACTGGACAATGCTTTAGCAAAGCATATAGAACAATATCCAGAACATGCATTTAAATTCTGGATACTTGATCAAGTGGACAGTAATCCAAGTGGGGGGGGGGGGTATTCACCCTGTTATTAGGAAAACTTGGAATTGTTCTGGTAAATTCGTGTCAATGCTTATAACTTTCCAGGACTGAATGACATGTGTTCTATCATATGTTGTTTAAAACTGAAAAGTCTAATGAGATGAAATACTGTAGTAACAACATTATAGAAATTATGTTTTACTTATTAATTTTTCACTTGAAAATGTTTATAATGTAAGGTTAGATAAATGAGGAGACTCTTTACATTTTCACACAATTTTTGTATATGATTTTCATCATATTGCTGCTGCGATAAATGTATTCACTTGCTTGTTAAATAAGGCAGTTTTAAAGAACAGGAAAATGCATATTATGTTCACAATGCTATTTTAACTACTGTTCCTTTAAATTTTAAGATGGAGAGACAGCTGATTTCAATCATGGTTAAACAGGACTATTTAAACTTGATTTTTGTAAATGTTAGTATCTGATGAAGTTCAAAGAAGTATTTGGACAAAAAGCGCTTCATTAAACGTTGTGGATTCAGTCTTCAGTGAAGCTGGCAGTTGTTTTTGTTTTAATTTCTTAGTTTTTTGTATCTTGGATTTTGTAGTAATGAAGCTAAATAGTCTGGGAGGAGTATCAAGGATGATAACCAGGATAATACATGGGTCAGTAGGTCGGTAGCATGGGCACAGTGTCACTAAATGCTTTCTTGACTATGGCTGAGGTCATTCATGTCTTTTACAAGCTCCTGTCCTAATGTCATCTTTTGTGTAAATGCTTGTTAGCTGGAGAAATTAAGTGATTCTTTGTAGACCTTTTACTGTCACAATCTGGATCACACAGACAAAAGTAAATAAGAATGTATTAATATAAGGGTATTTTGGTATAATAAAGAAAAAACCCACACAGATGCAGCAAAAAACATACAGACTCTATAGAATATCCAGAGATCAGGAATGAATCCCAAATTCTGCTGCTGTGATACAGAGATCTTTGAAATTAATTACTATGCTGTCATCAACCAGTAGGGTTCTGTTTAGTATGCTTTTCCCATTATATATAAAACTAAATGGCTTTTATACTCCTCAGCAATAGTCACTAACCTGCTTACATCTCACTTAACATTATGCTGAATTCATACTGCAGTTAAATATTAAACTGCACGGCTTGTTTCTTCTGAGCTGAGAGTTTGATTCAACTACCTGAACTTCTCTGATGTCAGTTTATCTTCTTTATCATTGTGATATTTATTTCATGAAATTTTCTTCTTGTCTGATATATCAATAAAATTAATACACTATCTATGCTTTACAAACTTCTTACTTACTGTGTAACCTCTGTAACCTTCTGACTATAACTGAAAGTTTATTTCTCTGCATGTGTGACAGCTGCCAGATAAATCAAAATGTCAAAAATTGTCAAGTATTATTAATGGAAATGCATTGTTGGGTTGGAGGAGTTGTATTGCAAATCATCTTCCCCCCGCACCACAAACTATGTAACTTACCCCAGGAAATTGTTTGTATTGTAATTGTACTTTATTTATTTATTTATTTATTTTATTTATTTATTTATTTGCAGTTGATTTACCAGGATAGTCCATTGGGCAAAGAAAAATTTATACAAAATGGTAGATAATAGTCATGGGAGAAAGCTCCACACCACACAGAATTTTAATGTGAAGTAAAGGAGTTTTGCAGCAGGAACGTAGTACCTTAAGGGAGGTGAAACAGAGGAACAAGCTTTGTTAGATAAAAAGTAGTCCTGTAAGCATATTGGGTGAAGGATGATGTATATTTATGAGGGGGGTGGGCAAGAGAAAATCATTATTGGATTAGAGATGTGGTGAGCTGTTTTTGAGAAAGGTTACAGGATAGTAAGTGTTTACCTGGGGATAAGATGGTTTATGAATTTCCAGTAGGTTTTGATTGTTGGACCTAAGACTCTGTTTGGTAGGTGCATTTTAAAGGCAGAAGAGAGGGAGGGGGAAAAGAGAGGGTTGCTAAGGTCAGCTGTATATAGATGAGATGATTAGATAGTTCGAGAGCCATTTTTTTTTCAGACAGAGACAGGATCTATGGCTATTTCATGATTAAGCAATTTTGTTATAACAGGAGGAGAGTTGGTTTTTTTTGAGTGATATCTGAATGTTAGACAATCTAGTAAGATACCAATTCTGACGGTAAAAGCATTCTAGGCTTCAATTACCAGTTCCAAGGGTGAGTTGTCTTGGCTGGTGAAGAGGTGGCAGAGCAGATAATGGTAGAATCATCTGCGTATTGGATGATATTAGCATGGAATAATTGATTGGAAATCATTGATGAGTGGGGTACTAAGGAATGAGGAAGTGGCCTTCTTCCAAATTATTAGCTCTGTTAGATAAATAATAAAAAAGGGAAAACCAATATGGAGGATGATCCCGAGCTCTGTTTACAGTCTCAAAAAGGACAGGAAACCATGCTGTGTAGGGGTTAAGAGGTTATTTTCTAACAGATGTGGAAGGAGTTGAAAGCTGGATGCACGGGACAAGATAGCAATAAGTTGTTGATGTTACAATTGTTACCTCCTTATGGAATTCATGGATGAAGCGGGTTAATTAGAATGCTAATGGGATGCGCGTTGGTGCAGGGCTTCAGTTTCTGAAAAGTTTTTATGGTGGAAGTGGGTATTTTGAATAGTGGATGTGGTGGAAGATGGACAGTGAGATGAAGAGAATGAGGAGATAGAGGAATTAAGGGGAGGGTTTGTTTGAGAGAGGTAGGATGAGGATGTGAGTTTGCTGATAGAGTCAATGAAAAAGGAGTTGAACTGTGTAGCAGATCTAAGTCTCTGGGCTTTGGGTCTGGGTTTTCTTTGAGGTTGGTTTTGTTGTTGTTTTTGGTGTGAAGAAGTATTTCTTGTCTAGAGAGAGATAGCTTTTTTTACTTTGTAGGAGGGTTTTTTTTGTTATGTTGTTCTGTTTGGGGTTTTTTTTTTAAGATAGAGTCCCCAAGCTTTGTTTCTTGAGAATTGAGTATTTCTAAGAAGGTAGAGTTAAGTGAGTAAACTGCCTCTCTAGTAGGTGTCTTTAGGATATTCCAGTTGATTGTTTTCAGAGAATGTATGAAGGTTGAAGGGTTGAAGAGTACCACTGTCTGAGAAATAGTTTTTGATGGGTGTGTTATAGTATTGATTAGTTGAGAGAAATTATATAGGTTGATATTACAAATGTATTTGTGTTTATTAATCTGTACTGTACTCAACAGTTACTGATATTTGTCAGCAAATTATCTTACAACCTGTTTCTCTAGCAATAAGAAAGCACCTGTTCTCTGTTGTATGCATGCCTAGTAAATAATCTCATGTAAAAAAAAATAAATGTATGTAAAAATTATAGCTCAGCTTACTGACTATATACAACCTATATTTTAAAATAGATTATAAGATTATTCTTACAGCTACACAACTACACATGCAAACTGACTGCCAATGTGACTTATGATCTATTATATATATATATATATATATATATATATATATATATATATATACTAATATTAAGATAGACATACTTCAGACAAAAGGGAGTACTCTGAGCCACAGTGAAATCCAGTTTTCACACATTCACTCTCACTGTTTCAAGACTTGCACTTCCTAAAAATGGAATTCAAAATGGTGGCCATTTAAACCATAACACTATGCTATGTAGGTTAGCAGCTATGAGCTACAATGCATCATTGGACTCTTATAGTGAGAGACATATGTGAGAATTAGGCTAAAACAAGGCTGTTATAATCCAGGTGCTTATCCACAGGCACAGCTATTATAAAAGAAACTGAACCTTCCACTGACACATACATATCAATCACCACAGAACTGCTTCAGTAACCAACAGCTTTAAAAGCTGTAACACACCTCCTACCACCAGAGAAATGGCAATCAGAAGTGAAGTATAGATCTAATCACCAACAAATGTAAAAACTGTAACATGCCACCAAGCCTTTTATTAAACTATAGTGATAACATAGTGGCAGCTAGAACTCCTCACTTATTACAGATTATTATGGTTCTTTTTTGTTTGATCACACCCCATTATGTTTTCTTGAAATAAATGTCAAGATTTACCTCTTGAGTGAATTTATTGACACAAGTTTCTTGACATAACAGATAATTATGACTAGATCACCACACATAATCAAATTATTATGTGTTTTGAATACAATGTCACCTCAAGAGAGAGTGGGGCAAAGCAAAGCTCAGTGTTGCAAATACACAATAAATAATTATGAGTAGAGATACATCAGCTCTACATATTACAAGTTACGAAAAAGAACTATAGGAGTGCACAGATGTGAAAGGCAGAAAATGTACTTCAGCAACACAATAAATGGACAGAAACAAACAGTCCATCTGATAAATGAATGAATGGTTTAAATGCTGTTAAGACACTTTACTCCACCATATTTAGTTTTGGCTGAAAACGATGTGCATTGTTAAGAGTACAATGCTAAAGCAAAAGTGTCAGAATTAATTTCTTCAAGGAGAATTATTTCAGATATTATTTCTATGCAAGCTAGGGCAGAAAGAATATTTGAGTTCTGTGAAAAATTATTTCAGACATCATGTTAAAACTGCTTATTGCAAATCTAGATAAGAAGGTACAGCACTGTTTTGTTTGTTATAAACAAAGGGGTATCATCGAGCATTGTCTAACTATGGGAAGAGCTACAAACATTCTAGAAACAGTCTGTCATTGTGTTTTGACCTTGTTTTAATTACAAATTTTGTATGACTAGAATACTGTCAAGTCTACGGAAGATTATTGAATTGTCAAGTGCATGAAAGATTACTGAATGTAAGAACATGAAAGGTAATTGGCATGAGATGAGAATTTTCTAGAAATGTAACAGTCCCAGCTGTCATTCAGATGTTGATTGTGTGATGTAACGGCATGTAGTCTGCTATTATTAGATGTGCATGTTGTGCAAAATCAGTGTGCTGTTAATCCTATTCAGAATAGATATATTAGAGCAACATGATTTATAACTCAAGGTTTGATTTTGAGATGGACTCAGCAGGCAGTCAGACTTGCAACTGAAAGACTCTAGTAAATTATCTCATCTGCCTGCAGATTTATGACATAGCATGGTAGAGAGGGAGATAGGGAGGGAGACTTGTAGCAACTGAGAAGGAAAAAGGATCTATTCTAAAGTATTCATTACCAACTGATTGACTATATCCTTCTAGAATTGACAAAGAAATTGTTGAAGAAGGGTGACTGAAGCAGTAGACCTTATCTCATTTTTGTATGCGTGTTGCCAGAAGAAGAAACTAAAGAACTGGTGTCACCTCAGCATTTTATCTTCTTGTTATAAGGCGTGAATGGGGGCAGAGTTTATTTTTCAAATTGCATAGTTGTAATGAATCATGTTACCAAAGTTAACTTAGAAAGATGTTTTTTAAAAGAAAATTCCTTGCGCTTGAAACAATTAAATTAATGCTTTTCAGACTTAGTAGGTATTAATAACCTGATGAAGTAATCACTGGTATTTGAATGGCAAGAGTTTCTAACAGAAAATAAAAATCTACAAATAGACTAATGAATGTAAATTTATAGGATTATTAAAGTAATTTTAATTGTGTTCTACTCAGACAGGGCTTTTCCAGTCAAACTAGAGTGAAAAGCAATAGTATGTTGTTTTGTCAGTGAATTTTTTTATTGTGATGACAAAGAAAATTCCAGGTCTACTTTTTGCAGTGCAACTAGTATACAGATGGCTAAAGTCTTAAATCAGTAGTACATATGACTGCATCACATTGTATCTGTTACTCAGAGTTGCCCAATGAAGTCAGACAAAAGTAAAATGTATCATAAATTAAGATCAAATGACTTTACTGAGACTAGCAGTGTTTTCCACATTTCTAAAGTCAAGATAATCTGTTTTCTGTAAAACAAAATCAATTTCAAGAGAAAGTATGTCATGCGATTTAAATTTCATAAAAAATATTTCACTGAATAATAATTGTGCATGGTCTTCTCTGTGAGCAGTAATTGATTTATCTCAGGCAGTTATATGTAGTGTCTTCATCTCTAAGTGAACTTATTTCCCCCAGATAAAATAAAGATAACTGTTGTGTTTCCAAAAAAGCACAAGAAATATGCAATGGAGGTTACAACTGGAAACTTAGATTGCATGCCATGCAGTTCAGAAAGAAAATCTATCTTTTTTTCTGTGTAGCTTTTCAGTGACTAAAAACTGACTCTCCTGATAGTAATATGGCAACCAGAAACTCAGCTTGTATGCCATGACCTTCAAGAAACATTAATAGCTACTTGCCCAGCAAACAGAGAGAGAAAATTATCTATGATGTCCTTTTCTGTTTTTTTTTTCCTTTGGTAAAAACTAAATGCAATTTTCATAAGTTCTTGTGTAGAAACATTTAATAACATAATAAATTCCAGATGTATTGTTATACTGCTTACTTACTAAATGGGTTGTCTAATATGATGGTTCAATGGTTTCCAACAATGTTTCTGATACATTTTAGATTTTACATTTTAAAGGTGAAAATAATATTACTGGGAATTAGTAAGAAAAGTGACTGTTCTAGCATGTTGTTTTTTCTAGAATACCAGGCTTGATTTCTTACACTTCCATCATCTACTGTGCAGACTTCCAAGCTGTTGTGTATTATTTTCTTTGGATACAAAAATAAAAGTAAGGGGAAATGACCAGTAATGATATGCAAATTACTGTTAAAACATGACATTACATGTGAAGTAAACTGTTTTAATATGTAAACTATTATAAAATTAAAGGTAATATTATCACAACTATGAGACATTGCTTATAGCATAAAGGTTTTATTTTAGAGTATGTGATTCACAACACAGGAATAATGACAATTATTGTATTTTTAAGTGCATATTGCATGACATTTGGAAGTTTGCTGATGTATTTCAGTAACACACTGATTATTTCCTGCATGATTTCCTAAACAGGACTTTTACAAGGTAGTTTTGCTTATACAAGTATAGCTCACTACCTTAACCCCGTATGTACTCATACATACTCAAAGGCATGGTACAGTTTGAATTTTGAAACTGTGAGGGATTACATTCCTAGCATGACAACTTGAGGTTTACATTTTGATGCAAATGCATTTTAGTTTATTTTATACAGCACTTCTTAAAGATGATGTGCAAAGGTTTTTCTATACCATTTCATTTTGCTATATGTATGCTCTCTCATCATGTAAAGTGAGCTTTCTGATGTTAAATATATAGTTTTTATGTTACTTACTTAAGTGGAACTATATTTATAAAGTTTAATAAAGTTATTTGTATTTTCTATGTGCTGAACAGCAGTTCAATTACTTTCTGAATCAGTGCCATGTGGCTCTGCATTCTGATGATATAATAGTAGGTAGGCATGTTTTTTGTACTTTGCAGCATATTTTCACACAAAGTAACAGAGAATGTAGCTCAGACAACAAATGGCTAAATATGGTATCTCTGCACTTTAAAATATTAAATCACAAAACGTGTCACCTCTCAGTCAAACTCCATGAAAAAAACTATTATTGTAACCTAAGGCACTATTTGCAAACAGCTCCTACTATTACAGCTAATAGAGCTAATCACCATTGTACAAAACATTAATCTTTTCCATTGCTGCATCACTTAGGCAGTGTCTCACAACACACCTAAAACAAAGTACCACTACTCCAAATTCAGAAGGGAATTTAAAATGTAGCTCTTAAAACAAGTCCAGTGTACCTGCTTCTCAAATGACTATGTCACCTAACTTTTAAGACTTTCCTTCTTCCTCTGCTCTCTATCTCTCTGTTTGCCCACTGACTTTGACATTATACTTATATGCAATGCAAATACCAATCATATTTTATTGTATTTTAGTTAGATGCATGCTGCAATACTTATCCTTTGTGTTAGATGAATGCTGCAGTACTTATCCTCTGTTATACTAACTTCAGACTTTTTGTATTTCTTAATCTCTGCCCTTATCCTAATAGCAGTCAACATTTTTCATATGAACTATGAAAATATATTCATCCAGGATGTGCCTGAAATTGGCCAGGTTTTATCAATGTACTACCTGGTATGCTAATATACATAAAATAAATACAGAGAATTATGACTGGGTCTTCGATCATAACCAGCTTATTATGTACTTCAGAATGCCAAAAAATTCACTTCAGGCGTGAAGCTGGAGAAGTGAATCTTGACATCCATATCATGAACACATAGTAACAGATTACGATTGGTGACCCAATCAAACTTTTTTGTAGTACGTGGAGTTTTTCTACACCATGTACTAACAGTTACAGGGAGAATAAAAGAGAAAAAAAAAAAAAGAAAAAGAAAAAAACTGTCGGAGAGTAAAGTGTTTTACCAGCTTTGAAAGTTGGCAAATCACTTAGCATTGTTAAACAGACAGCAGGATAACTCAACTTTTTTTGATTTAGAATTCTAGACAAATCCAAAAATAATGGGAGAACAAAGGATCAAATCAGTGACCATTATTCCCTATTATGAGACCTGTTCTTAATAACACTTAGACGTCATTAACAAGATTTTATTAAGCATACCCTAGGCATCATTAAGTTAAGGTCTTGCACTAGGAAAGTGTTTAACAAGATTTATTTTTTTCCCAATTTTGGAGTGTAATTGTGGCGCTCCATGCACTATAAATACATTCTTAGTAAAGTCCTTTGTACTTGACATACAATATAAAAACTCAGATGTCACCCTTTTGTAAATAACTATCATACTGTAACAAATTGTTGTCTACTATGGAGTAATCACTTTGCTACATCTTTGTTTTCATAAAAAAGCAATGTCTTTTATCTTCTCCTGTTAGGGGTCACCACAGTAGATGAACAGTCCACAGATTGATTGGCAGTGGAGTTTCTACAGTGTTGAGTTGCCAGTTCGGCACCCAACCTTCACAGAAGGCACACACACACACACACACACACACACACACACACACACATGCACCTACTGCATGTCCTTATAACTCACTCAACCACAGGTAGGACATGCAGACTCTGCACAGAAGGTGCTCCAGCTGAGAATGAAATTGGACAGATGTGCAAATTATTAAAAATGTTTTCTTTCCAGTACTAATCCCTTTGTGGTATAATATCCAAACTCACTATACAGTAGAGCTATTACTGAGGTGATTCAGACATCTGTACTTTCTCTCTAAAAGTGATCGATCAATCCATCAGTAGACAATGATTTATTAGTTTTATATTTGTTTTATTACACTGTATGCCAAGCACTATAAACCTCAGTAAGAATCTTAGCCTGTTCATCTTATGTTTGTTACCTTTCACTTGAATACAGCTGTATTTATTTTTTGATTTATTGTCTGACTAACTGTGCTGCATTCTGGTTACTTTAACAAAATCTGATGCAGACTACAGAAAACATGACTGTCCAAACTGTTTCTCCTCACAATTCCATCATTAGAAGGTGGGTCAGAATGAAATGGAATCAGGAAGTAATTGGACAGCTGCTCAGCATAAAGTACACAGAAACGCAAGTTTATTAAACTTAATAAGTTTAGGATCACTGAAGTAACTAAATTAAAAACTATACATTTTTAAATCAAGAAACCCACTTTTCATGATGGCATAATTACACCTAAACTAAATGGTAAAAAAAATTGCACATGAGAAGAAATGCTATGTGCCACCATAAAGTGACTTGCACAAGTTATGTCCTTTTATGGGATTTGAACCACTAAATTCAACTGTGAGGCTGTATAATTACAGGACTGTTAGAATTATTTGTAATACAGATTCAGGCATATTTAAGTTATGTTTTCTTAGGATGGCAGACATTAAAGAGGATCTTAAGCACCTGCAGTATTGCAAAAAAATAAGTATTTCTGAGTATCAAACAGTAAAGTAAATGTTTTTGTTTCTCTTCGGAAATGCAGTTAAGAGAAGGAAAGTGCTATTTTGTGTTATTGAAAAGGAGCCCTGGATATTACAAAATGCAGTTTATTTTGAAATGTATTTACTGCATGTCCACTGAAGACAAATCTGAGAGTGTTCTAATCTTTTTGTGAGGAATGATTCTTACAGACTGCATTCACTGACTCAAAAGAAAAATAATTATCATATAGATTATATGTTTCTACACTGATATTTTAGTGGGGCAAGCTAAAATACTAATAGGACATCTAATATAATCCTACATGAAAGGGTTATTAATTTGAAAATCTAGGTACACCAGACATTAACATTAAATATGCTGCATGATACAGTAACATACCAGATTTTAAAACAGTACTTTTATGAAAGGGGAAAAATATGCTGTTGTGAATTTAAAAGATTTTTTTTTTTTGCAGAAGTTATTTTAAATGACTCTAAGTCTTTCCTACTGTCATAACAAGAATCTCCTAAGTAAATTGGAAACAGTAGTAGATTTCATTAATTATAATTACAGAAAGGACAAACTTGTTTCAGTAATAGGCACAACAATTTTTAATATGCATTCACAAGGTACAGAGTATAAGACAAGGCAGGCTTGTCTTCAAAGCCATGTAACTACATAGAGAGTACAGGAAATGTTTCACTGACCTCAGAGTGTAATTAAACACATATTACAGAGTAATTGATAGATGATACAGACAGAAGGGTAAGAAGTTGCCATCGTTCCTGATTCTAGCCAAAGCTGAGTTTTATATCAGACTAATAAATAATGATGGAGAAGAGCAGAGGGTTATAATAAGAAACAGTTTCTGTTGTTTTATTCTTCATTAGCTAGAATTAGGTTACAAACAGGTAAACCAAGGTAAGCTTTTATATGTTTGAAGTATTATAGACTACATTTTGTATTGTTTTTGCAGTAAAGACGAAGCAGAAAATTCAGGTTATGTAAAATCAGAAGATTCACAGCTCGATACCTGGTTAAATAGTGACTGCTAATCTGATTGTCGTTGAATGCAATCTGTTTTTGTATTGTTGGATTATTTTCTTCAGTGTAATTTACATGGCTTTTCTATATGGTAAATTGAAAAGTATATTTTACTTGTTACTTACATGTATAACTTAGACCTGACAAAGCTGTGGCAAGAGTGAAAGCGCTCATCTTTTGATTTTACTTAATAAGCCATGGGTTAAACAAGCAATACCAGCTTGAATCCAATTTTCTTATTTTTATAAGAATGCAAGATAGTCACTAACATGGATCTTGCATTAGTATTTAAGCAGGAGTCTATTTTTAGCAAGTCATATGCTGCTATTGTTTCTGTGCAACTAGTTTTCCCTTTTTTTTTGGTTTGTTCTTCCATAAGGAAAGTGTTTACTACCCTCAAGGCTAGAAAACCATATTTCCTTGGTACTAGGTTGCGTTGTCTGAAACAGCTAATCTGACACATAAAGAATGTTTTGTAGCAGACAGCAGATTAAAGTAAAGGTATTTTGATTTAAGGTTGATGTGTTGGAAAACTACAGACAACCGGATTCACTATCCTTCCATGCAGAACTAGCTTAGTCCTGCATGGAAGCGGCTGTTTAAGAGCAGGATGGCAGCGCACCATGCATATTAATGAAGGTGCGCTGCCTGAGCTCCTAACCTTATGCAGAGCGTGTATGAGTGCAGGGGGCGGGACGCCTC
This sequence comes from Protopterus annectens, assembly GCF_019279795.1. Classification (NCBI taxonomy): domain Eukaryota; kingdom Metazoa; phylum Chordata; order Ceratodontiformes; family Protopteridae; genus Protopterus; species Protopterus annectens. The sequence continues at coordinate 705,375,272 of NC_056751.1, read as the reverse complement.
TACAATGAAGAACAGCAGAGTATTAATAAAAGAGTGAGTGAGACCGCTCATAGGTTTTCGCATACCCCCAGCAACATCCCCCCACATTTACAATAGCAATAGTTAAAACAGCAAATATGAAGATTTTTTTTATGAAACAGATAAAATTTAACCGTAGGTGCACAGGTTTGCCCATCACTTGACTAGGGTTAATGCAGCTTAAATGTAACAAGAGGATAAAAAGCAAGATATATGCAAATGAATCAGTACAGCAATAGTGTAGTGGGCAGAGCATTCGCCTTACGAGCAGTCATTCCCAGTTTGAGTCTAAATTCCAGATAGATTCATCACCCAAAGACTCCCTATGCTGTGGAATAAAATCCCGGTATATGTGAGGCAGAGCACCTCGCTGGCCTTGTTCAAGAGAAATCTTGACCAATGGATGGGAGATGGATTACCTCAGTGTCACTGCTCAACAGAGGCACAGCAAAATAATGGGTATAGTTCCCCATACTAAAAATGCCCTCGGGCAGATAGCCTAGTATGAACCTATGAACCTATGAACCTATGAACCTATTTTCCATGTCAAATCACTTTATGACCAATATTTTTAGTTGCATAACTGACTAAATAACATATATTTGTGAACTGAAGTACTCCATTAAATGAAGATGTGAGGTGTCATTGTCATACTGTTGCAAAGTGCACAGATAATCACATCTGCCCCATACAGTATATGTACACAGGAATCAGGGATACAAATGGAAGGCAAAATGTGCAATGAATAATAACCGCATAAAGGTACCTAATACACCACCTTCCTAAGAACCAGTACACATTACTGTCTAAATTAGCATGGTGGTAAGTGGGAATAAGCACTATTAAGCGGTAGTAAGCATATTTAAGCAGTTGTAAGTGAGTTTAAGCCCATTTTCACAGGGGTAAGCAATGCGCACACAGGTTAAGCAATATTGAAGCTAACTCTCTGTAAGCACATTTAACCGGAGGTTAGCATTGCTTACCCTCGTGCAAACCCATGCAAACCCACTTACAATTGCTTAAAAGTGCTTTAACCACTCTGTATGCATCAGCCGCTGTTCTGGCGAGAAACAAAATAAACAGCCTTTGCAGGTCTTGAACCCAGGACCCTGTACACCATAGTCACAGTAGTTAACCATTAAGCCATCACAGCAGTACATAGGATTAAGGTATCACTAAACAGATCCTCTCTATAGGGAATTCAAACTGAACATGTGAAAGGAATCTATAAACAGCTTTATGTTGTATAACCTACTACATAACATAAATATGTGAACTGGAGTACTGCATTAAGCCCAGATGTGAGGTGTCATTGTAATAAAGTGTTGAGATCCCCTAATAAACACAAGGACCCCATATAGTGTATGTACACATGAATCATGGATACCAAACACATATATACCATGCAATGAATAATAAATCAATGCCAAAAAGCAAATATAATGCAAATTAAATATTAAGCAAAGCTAAGTATTGCACAACCCAGCTTATTAAGGTGTAAGCAACTGGGGGGGGGGGTTCCTCCTGGTCTAAATGAGCATCTGTAATTAACCAATAGAGGGTTATCTTGTATTTGTGTAAGTATATATAAAGGGCTTTTATGCCCCATTACTTATATGCTGTTTGTCTTTCTCACTGAAGAAGGCTTTTGAGCCGAAACTGGTTTGGTTTGGGTGTTGGGGCTTTTTTTCCCCTCACCAATGATACTGCATATTTGGGCATATTAAATTGTTATACCACACTTTGTGATGGCTCTGTTATTTTTGAATTTGCTTTTGGACTTTAGAGCCTTTGCACTTGCCGTATGTGCAGGTTTGCATTGGCTTTGGCTTTGCTTTGTTTGGTTCTCACTGTGGGCATTCTGTGTGGCTCTCATCGACTACAGTGGATGTTCATCTTATGGTTTCCTATTGGGATTTCTTTTGCTGATCAGATTCTACCTACATTCTGCCTCGTTTCTTCAATATTGGACTTACGGGAGCATATAGTGAGTACTGGTACCTATTTTCGTCATTTTTAACAGGATGAGATACACAGTCTCTCTAGGCCTAGCAATCGGATGGAGGGATTGCTTGACATTATATGCAAGGTCCATTTAGACTAATTTCTAACATTGTGAAAGATGTGGGTACTTTTATCATCATTTACATTTTTACGGTGATTGGACGGTGTGTACACTTTCTTGGGCCCAGGAATTAAGCGGAAGAACAATTTGCGTATTGAGGTACTTTCGTTGGAATTGCCTACTGTTGATATTTGTGACTATCTTACCCTATTTTATGACTTGTGCCTTTAGCTAACTTAGTGATTTACTCTGTTGATCCAGTACTTTCCTGGATAATATTTCAGTTTTGTTTATTGCACTCTACTTCAAACTGACTTTAATTTCTTTTATGAGGTTTGTTTTACCAGCAACTTGGAATTGGTGATTAACAAAGACTTTAGAACTATTGGGTCATCAACCTATGATTTCTATATATTCCTGTGGGGCTGGTTTGTATAATTTGATGGTTGGGGCTGATTTGAATGCATGGAATTGTTGCAAACAATTTATGAATGCTCATTACTGTAGTTTTCCTAATTAAGAGTATATGGGAATGACCATGGTCATTTGTTTACAGTATTGATATAATATTAAGGTTTTGCTACATTTTGTGATCATATTTATATTTGTTTTTTCTAGGTCAGGTATTTATGTGCAGGTTAAGTACCATTCAGTACCATTATTTATACTTGATTTTATGAATCAGCGGGGGATTGTTGATTAATAGATGACTTTAAGCCCATTATTTGACCCATTTTTATATGGGTTTGATTAAGGCTAGTCATTTTCAATCTTCTTTGCAGGAGTCTTATTACGCTAATGCAGTTAATGTTTTCTGATTTATATTTTTTGTTGCCAGCATTATTATTGAACTGTAATGCTTCTTTATGACTACGTAGAAGGCCAACCTCACATATAGTTTGTACTCTATGATGATTTTGCATGGGTAGCTAGGTCCTTATTATTTGAAAGGGAATTTTATATTTTTGTATTTTCCAAGTTACATCTCTTTCTCAGCTGTGAGGCTCACTACATATTGGGTAAAATTTTTGTTGTATGCTTTCACATGTATTAGGCAACTATTATTATCTAACTCTACCAGGATCTTATCTATTGGGTCTACTATATTTGGGACCAAATTTTTTTATGTTTTTTTGGTCCTGTTGTTTTTTGAATTTAGTGATACGTAGCATCATGTGTGGTCTTTATAATTTATGTACAGGACAGGAATGGTCATTCACAACAAGGGCTACTTATTGTATTACTTTATATACTAGTTTCAAGGGGTGAATATCCAATTATGAGTAAGGGTTACTGAATATTTAATTCCCTACTTGGTTTTCAGTATGGTTTTTGCCTATACATGTGTAATAGCTGATATACTAGTTTTAAGGTATTGATATTATTGTGGGCCTTATGGTTTCTGACAGAGAGTGACATTGGGTGGACATAGATCTATGTTGTGCCTTCTTTTGTAGGGTTAACTTCAAGGTCTTTTGGTCTTCCCTTCCATTATATGTTGGTCTGGCTACCCTCTATTCTATTACTAATTGGTTAATATATACCTTTGACATGGATTTGGCTTCTCTTATTAAAGATTCATCATCCGATATGGATGATTTGGAGGTTTTTGGGTTAGGACCTGTTAGTTTAACTAATAGGGACAACTTTACAGATAATGACCCAGCCAGCCAATGTATGGTGGCCTTCTTCAAATTGACTAAGAATATGAAGAATGTAAGAACTAATGTCTGGCATTTACGGCTTTTTAAAGCCTATCAACATAAACAGATTACACCTAGGGGACTTAGAGTTAAGATACAACCCTTGGTACATAGTGTTGACCAGTTACTCTCCAATCAATGGGTGTAGGTACAACAGCAGACATCCATGGGTTTTGTAGATGCCTTAGCAGCCTATTATGAACGTATGGTTCAACAAGGCATTCAGGAAGTTGAAACTCTATGTCAGAACCTCAATGCTTTTGAGACTTTACCTTGCTATACATCCTGTCTGAATCAACTTAGTAGTGAACTACTTGACTTGGAAAAATCACTTAAAGATAAAAAGAAGAAATTCAACAGAGACTTAGCTGACTAAGAGAAAGGCAAACCTTTTGACATTTCTAAAAATGTCAAATTTATGTTTTCTGACAAGAAACTATTTACTCCTAAATGGAAAAGACCTAAACCCATTTTCAAAAGGAATAGGGATCTCTCAACTTTCACTTCAGGGGATGAATCATCATCCAGCACTGAAGTTGATGATAACCACACAGTTGTATCACCAGACCCCAAGCGAAGTAATTTGCAACACCCTTTAGGATCAGGATCAGGAGAGGGGGGAGGAAACATAAGGGCAACAAGCAATCTGGAGGGTTCCTTATTAAAATCGCGAAGGTCCACTTACCCGAATATGGAAACGTCAACACGTATACTTCGAACCGCGAAAACACCGATTGTCCTGAAGAGCGAAATCCGAAATGTCGAATTGTCATGGTTGGCCCTTCTGCAGTATAGCTCCGTAAGGTAAGTGTGCGATAGCTATGGACCTTAGGGTTAGGGTGTGGTTAAGGTAAGTACATAGGTAGAAATGTATGTAAGGTTTAGTGTAGGGTTAGAAGTAGGGTTTTGGTTAGTGTATGTATGTGGTTTATTTATTTTGTTTGGGCAGGTAGTATGCAGCGCGCGGTGGGGTTGGACAACTATGACGGTTCGAGATTTTGAATTTTGCGGTTTAGGGCATTTGTGTATTCGCGGTTCGCGTAATATGTGTCGATGATTATGTATTCACTGAATAGGTTTTTCACTGTTCTAATATAGACCCATCTGGAGGGGCTTCTCAAACTGATGACACAAAGGTAGATACTTGTATTAATGTGCATAACATTTCTTCTGTAACCCTGTTTATAAATGAAATAAAGATCTTGAACAAAGGCCTGAACTTTGTACCCTTTTTTTATTCCTGAACATACTCTGGCTCAGGATGTTATGGATTTTTGTCGTTTATTAAATCTAAAGTTATATTTTGACAATGCTCCAGCTAATACTCAGAGAGGCTTTAAATTTCGTGGATCCACTTTTATGCCCCCATGTCACCCACTGTATTGATTTTTCAATCTAATGTTCTTAAAGATCTACATTTTAATCCTCGTGAGTATAAGAACTTTCCCAACAACTTATCTAAGGTTGAGAAACAATGTATAGATAGTTTAAGGAATTACAGAGATATTGTTATCTTACCTGCAGATAAAGGAGGAGCGGTTGTGATACAGGATTGGGTTTCTTATTGTGGGGAGGCATTGAAACAGTTAGAGGATGGTAGATACTACATGGCTATGCCATTGGATCCTACTAGGAGGTTTAAAATGGAGATTGACACCTTTCTAAATGAAGCTCAGGAAGAAAATATTATCACTAGTGCAGACATTTTCCATCTTAAAGTACCTGACTAAATAACAGTATCTTTGTCTTTTACCTAAGATCCATAAGGACCCCGAATATCCACCGGGGATGCCTATAGTGGCAGGTAGGGGCTCCCTTACTGAACCCCTCTCTGGATTTCTGACACTTTATTTGAAACCCCTGTTGGCTCACGTGCAAGCTCGCATCCAGAACACTACCAAATTTGGGGGTATTATCTCGGACATGCAGCTAGAACAGGACTGGCTTTTATGTACCCTAGATGTCACTTCTTTGTATACCAGTATCCCACATTGGGCAGGGTTGCTAGCATTGCAATATTGGCTGGACAAATCTGAATTGTATGAACCAGGTTTTAACACCTTTCTTGTTTGTCTGGCTGAACACATTTTGACAAAACAAGTGTTCTATTTTCAAGATCAATGCTTTTGGCAAGTACAAGGAGCAGCCATGGGGGCTTCTTTGCACCCATACATGCCGAGCTGTTCATGGCATACTTGGAGGAGGAGTTGATTTATGATGGTTGCCACAATTTATATATTAATGTGATTGATATTTGGAGGCGATACGTTGATGATTGATGGTTGGCGTGGAAGTCTGATGATATTTTCTTGCAGGAGTTTGTGGATTATCGTGATGAGAATAAATGGGTCACTGAATTTAAGGTTACGTTCAGTAGGACTGAAATTACCTTTTTGGATGTTTTTGTCAGTAGAAATTCTGATAACACCTTGGATACTAAGGTATATAGGAAATTTCCCCAATATAATTCCCTCTTGCATGCTACCAGCTTCCACCCATAACATATCATATGGAACATCCCAAAATCTCAGTTTTTAAAGGTCAGAAGGATTTGCTCCAATTCTTGATGTATGACCAATATAAAATGGACATGCTCCACCGGTTCCAGGACATGGGTTACAAACAAAGGGATATTAGCAGGGCTTGCCAATTTGCTTTGAACCAGGATAGGGCCAAATTATTGGAATACAAGGTTCAGTCACCAGATATTCAGTCTAGGGTGAGATTTGTTACTACTTTTGGCAGGAACACCAACTCATTTATGCATATTATTAATAGACATTGGAACATCCTGATGGCAAAGGAAAGATTGTCTGATGATCTGGGGGACAGATGTTCCTTTTCCTTCTGCAGGGGCTGCACATTGTGTTCTTTATTTAGTCATTTTAAGAGGTTTGACCATAGGGGGACTTTTCCCATCCAACGTACAATCACGGGGGACACATTGATGGGATGTGTCCCTAGTGGACATTGTTCCCATTGTTATAGGGTGAACAAAACTAAGGAATTTACCAGCAAAAATATTTCAACAGTCTTTAATATCACCTTTTGGCAAACTGCAGCACAAGTTGAGCAATATATTTGGCCACTTGTTCATGCTCCGCGTTTTACGTGGGCCAAACTTCAAGACCTCTTAAACTTAGAATTGGGGAACATGTGAGTGATATAAAGAATAAAAGACAGTCCAATGCTCTCTTTAAACACACAATACATCTCATAACTGGTTGTAGCTTCCTCTTGTAGGCAATATGTCTGGAATGGGAGAGGGTGTGTGCTTTTGGGCACAGCTCTGGGGCATCCAGGAGTCCAGAGTCATGGCAGGACTCCTTGTGAAAGACCATGACCACAGACTGCTTCAGGGCCAGTACCAGGGTTCCGAATATAAAGCAGAAGCCTGTGACCATCTTGCTCATGACCTCCCCAGTGCCACTGGAATACCACAAACTGGTGAGCAGGTCAGGCATCACTATGCCGACCTGAAGTGGTGAAAGGGGGATCTCTTGGATAAGTGGATCCAAGAGGCTAGGAGGACAGGGGAGGTCCCAGCCATGTGTAAGTATCACTCCGCTACCTGTTTAATAATTGCCAGCTCATGTATATTATGGATAGGTATGGCTAAATATTCCTCTTATGTCCTTCACAGCGGCAAGTGAGTGGGCTACGAACCAGAAGGCTCATGGATGTCACTTGGAGCGGTTGCGACGTGAGGCAGGTTAGTAATACACTTGCATGTACTGTCATAGGAAATAAATCTAAAAGTAGTAGTAAGTTAATTGCCTGTATAAAACCTGCATTGTTTAAGGCATGTACTGCATACACCAGAGAATGTGGCAGGAAGAGTCTCATATAGGTTGTACGTAAATAAAAGCATAACAGCCTGACAATAAAGGTCTAACTGCTGGACTGCATGTGTTTACTCTGGTATAATATGGTAATGTAGGTTTGCAATCATGTAATAGTACTGCTGTATTAAGCACTGTTACCCACATTGTGCAACATAAATAAAAAATGTGTAGGAATGTCTGCATATGACTGGTATAATCCCAATAGGTCATACAGTACAACTGAGAGAGACATAGACAGAAAACAGTGAAAAGAAAGACAACAAAATCCAAACAGCAATTTTAGCACACACAGCCATGGTTCGATTCCTTGGAGTGGTAGTAGGCTGCATACAGAATCATTCTCTACAACTGTACAGATATGTCCAGAATGTCCAGTAAATTGGCCCATATCTGCTGCCTGTCAACCTGTCCCCCTGGGAAATCAGTGGGGTGATCCCAGACATTTAGGCAGCAAACAAGAAATACAACTGATTGTCATACATCTATAAGAACAAACCTGTCACTCTAACTAATCCCCAAAATGTTATGGAGTAATAAGCCAGGTATGTCCCATCTACACCCCCATGTTGTCAAGCTGTGACCAGATTGTGTACAGTAACAGAGTGAGATGTATGCACATAATACTAATGTGGAATCTGGTAATTTGTGTGGCAACATTCAGGTAGTGCCAACAAACATTGCTCCCACAGGTCCGTCAGATACGAACACTGTGCCTAGAAATAAAAGATTGATTACCTGTACTGGTACTGTTTACTCTGGTATTGTATGGCATTGTTATTGTTGCAGTTGCTCTGAATAATAAGGTATTACTCATCACTGTCACCCACACTGTGCTACATAATATAACTGTCTAGGAAATCCTGTATAAGAGTGTTGTAATACAAGGTCAGAATGTAAAACCACAGGAGAATTATAGACAGAAATCAGATAAGAGATATACAGCAATATCTATATAGCACACACAACTGTGATGGACAGTGTTTTATTTTTAGCAGACACAGCCATGGTCCGAATCCTGGGAGTTTTAGTAGGCTGCATACAGAATCATACCCCCACAACCATACAGATATGTCCAGAATGGCTAGTATATCGGCCCATATCTGCTGCCTGTAACCCTGCCCCCCTGGGAAATCAGTGGGAGGATCCCAGATGTTTAGGCAGCAAACAAGAAATACAACTGATTGTCAGACATCTATGAGAACAAACCTGTCACTCTAGGAACTCCCCAAAATGTTATGAGAGTAATAAGCCAAGTATGTCCCATCTACACCCCATTGTTGTCAAGCTGTGACCAGAGTGTGTACAGTAAGAGAGTGAGATGTATGTGCATAATACTAATGTGGAATCTGGTAATTTGTGTGACAACATTCAGGTAGTGCTAACAAACATTGCTCCCACAGGTCTGTCAGATACGAACACTGTGCCGAGAAATAAAATATTGATACCCTGTACTGGTACTGTTTACTCTGGTATTGTATGGCATTGTGAGTGTTGCAGTTGCTATGAATAATAAGGTATCACTCACCACTGTCACCCACACTGTGCTACATAATATAACTGTCTATGAAATCCTGTATAAGAGTGTTGTAATTCACTAAAGGCTTAAGAGGGCAATAGTCGAAATATGTCCCGGTTCACCTGCATGTGGTCAAGACATGCCTAGAGTCTGTGCAGAAAGAGATGGACAGGTATGTGCACAACATCAACCCGGAATCTGGGAGTATGTGTAGAAGCAGTTAGTTAGTGTTAACAGGCAATTCATCCACAGGTATACCAGGTAAGAGGTGTATACTGCAGGTAAAACCAGTTCATGTATATAGTTGTCGACAGCCATACCACTGTCCAAAGTAAGGCAATAGGGTAGTATACTAATACTTGTAATGAACAGATAATAGCACTGACTAGGAAAGTAATGCGAACTACAGGAATATACTAGTTGTTAAATGACATCTTTCTCTACCCCCCACCATATCTGCACCAATAAACTAAATACCCAACTCAGCTGGCATGTGCTGACTTAACTGTAATGTTAGGACATATGTCCTATTGTTCGATAATTATTTAAATCTGTTTCTATCCATGTGCTATATTTAAATACTCCCACATTGGTGGCATGGTGCCATCAATGTACCTGCATGTGGTTGTAATTACCACTGTGGCCCCATACATGCATATGTTCTGTTTGCTATGCAACTGTTCCATATCTGGTGTCTGGGTTAATGGGAATATCTATGCATGCTGTTATACCTAATCCTGGAATGTGTTGACTATTACTAACCCACATATGTTGATAAAACATAAACATCATAGCACGTATGGGAATGCGAGTCCCAGCGGACCCACCTGTCCCACCTCAACTGGCTGTGGCACTGGGCACCAGCACGTCTGGGGCCCAACCCGGGATCTCATTGTCCATTGGTTCTGCAACACCTTCGGGTGGAACTGCCTCAGGGGATGGGGCTCACCCCCAGGAGCGGGCATGGACAGGAACCTGCCACCTGTCGCCAGGTCCGGGTCATGGTGCACAGCAAACTTAATGGGGAGTTTGGAGATCTGCTACGCCAGCTTGAGGGCCATGTGTCATGACTAGAGGGTCGGTCTGGCTCTGACTCAGCCGCCAGCTCAGCCACCTTCGGGGCTGTGAAGGTGCAGTGGTGACTGCCCATGGGAGGGGACTTCAGTCCCACTGTTTCCACTCAGGGGTTCATGGGCTTCCAATTTCCCAACACCCCTTCCCATCAAGGTGTTTACCCCCCATGTGTCATATACCGCCCCTATATTCATCTTATTTGTCTTGTCTGTTAACCTACCCAAGCTACCTCCCCAAATATACCTACTATCCCTCCCCAACATCAAAAAAGGCAATCTGTACCCAAAAAAAAATCTCGTTCCATACATAGCTGTCCATTTTGCAGACGTATCCAATGGACATATGTAATCTGGTCTAATTGGCTTCACAACATATTATTGTTGTCCTCACTCCTCTCAGGGGTTTGAGTGTCCAAATCTATCCTCAAATTCAGTGTATATGCACAGCTGTTGCTGTAGAAGAAATGGGCAGTTATGGACCTTCCCTACACCCTTCCGGCACATCCCTAGCTATTTTCCCTACTGTCTTTCCCTCTTTCTGCTCTTTTTTCACCACTTTCCTATCAACCCTTTTTTCTTTTCTCTTAAAGAAATTAGCATGGGGGTAAGCGGGAATAAGCACTTTTAAGCAGCAGTAAGCAGGTTTAAGCTTGTTTGCATGGGGGTAAGCAATGCCTACACAGGTTAAGCAATTGAGAAGCTAAATCAGTGTAAGAAACTGTAACTGGAAGTTAGCAGTGCTCACCTCTGCGCAAACCCATGAAAACCGCTTACAACTGCTTAAAAGTGCCTTAATCACTCTATATCCAATGGCCCTTGTTTTTCCCAGCAACAAAATAAACAGCCTCTGTAAGGTTCAAACCTAGGACCCTACACACCATAGCCAAAGTGATTTACCACTGAGCCATGTCAGAAATACATAACCTTGATGTTTTCACAAACATATCATCCAGCACAGTCATTCAACAGTACAGGAAATGTATTTATACATGCAGATGTATGTGTGTGTATATATATTTATATCTAAATAGATATATATATATATATATATATATATATATATATATATATATATATATATACACACATATATATATATATATATATATATATATATATACATACATATATATATATATATATATATATATATATATATATATATATATATATATATATATATATATATATACACATATATATATATATATATATATATATATATATATATATATATGCATATATATATATATATATATATATATATATGCATATGCATATGCATACATCTATAGATATATATGTCTACATATATATATATATATATATATATATATATATATATATATATATATATATATATATATACAGCAATATATATATATATATATATATATATATATATATGTGTATATGTACAGATATATATCAATAGATATAAAAGAGAACATAAATACATATATGACCACATGCACCATTAATGGGGGTGAGGGGGCCCAAGCAACATACGTCTTGTACGTATTGATATCCCCCCCCCCACACACACACACACAGAGACAAACAGGACTGCCCTGCAATACAATATCAACTGTTGCAAATCCCATAACCAGGACCTGACACAACATGAGCACAAGATGTTAACAGTAATCCATCCCACCTGTATGATGTCAGGCTGGTATCAAGAACATATCATGCAGTAAGTCTGGCTACCAAAGGAAATGTACAGTGTGGAAGCAATAAACATTCCTAAGATACATATACACAGACACATATCTTACCAACTGGACACTGTATGAGTCAGCCATACAAAAGACAATTGTTGCCTGCAACATATACCCACAGAGAGGTCAAAGGATATAACACTACACACAGGTCTGCATACATGAGAAAGCTTTATTTGTGTACTATTACAGTTGTATATGCCATGTCATATAGCTGTTTAGACTCTGAAATACATATAAACAGACTAATGCAACTGTCAGCTAAATTAATACAGTATTCCAGAAAGCATTACATATGTTGCTGTCCAGGCCAAGGCCTTCAAGTAGTACAACAGTAAAGACAGACTGGGCCACAGGATAACAATCAATCAACAGTAAGTAATGCAGATGTATAGTCCAGCAGCCTCTATCTGTACTCTGTACACAATCCCTAGGGGGTAAAAACCTCACTTGACACAATGGGATGTATCTGTTACATAACAAGGCATAACTGAAACCATCACAATCACACTGACAAACATAATAGTCTGTATGGCAGGAAGCTTTTAGCCTGCATTTACCCAAGGTGAATTGTATGATAATGTACATCCAAATACTTTAAGGCAGCTTACCCCAGATACCCCTCACATGTTGTAACAGAATAGGTTAGTTATGGTGCACCTCCCCCCCATAGACTGACATACAGGGCCATATACCACTGTTACATACACTGGCCTCTGGACTGCATAAGGGCACACATGTATTGTGCAGATGAAGCCCACACATATATGGACCCAACCCCACAATATGTGTGTGGGGGCAATAACAGCAGTGGAATGATGGCAGGAATGGCAGCGTGACATGCTCACAGCCCACTACATAACAACCCCTGACAGCATGTCATATGGACAAAGCCTGGTATGTAGGTGGAGAACAGAGACTGGAACACAGGCCCATATGTGAAATAGTGTTGTCATACACTAAGCAGGTCGCTGGTGTTACAGGATAGTCTGCAACATACCCTTAGTCAGGAATATGAAGTCAGAAACAAAAATGGATGTAGCCATGTACTGATAGCACTCAACACACACACAGCCAGTGATATATCTGACACAAGACCTGTGTGCTGGTCAGGCAAAACATAACATGCACACCTCTGGCCATCAAGTGGATAGGCACACAGTTGAGAGCTATTGCAGACAGATTAGAGTCCGTGTTAAACTAGTATGTTCACACAAACCCTGTAACACTGCTGCTATACAATGCATACAACAACAGTACTCACACTCTGTTTGTAGTTCTGGAACCTCATACAAATATGTAGCTGGCCTGAGTGTGCAAGTCCTCTTGTAAGAGGCATTGCTACCTGCTGTCTGTAACACTGCTGCCCACACACAGGAAGGAGGTCCACCATACAGGAAAGGTAAAGGGACCATGCCCTCATTATGCAGGGATTTATAGTAGTGGGTTGCCATGACAGTGGTAATTGGAAGTACTACACAGCATGCTGCATGCAGGTAGCAAGTGGTGGACACTGATTGGTGCAGAGGTCATCACCTGATCATGTGCATCACCCATAAAAGCCATGCTGCAATCTGTTCAAAGCAGCTCAATCCATTTACTGGAGAGAGACAGAGAGAGAGAGAGAGACGCAGAGAAAGAAAAAGAGAAAACAAACAGAAAACATGCAACAGATCCTGAACCACAACAACACCAAAAAGACAACAAAGGAAGCAGGCTAAGGAGTGAAAAAAATTACCTCCTTCAATGATACTATCCACAACAGACCTCATCACCACAACTGTTATGTGAAGAATATATGCATGTAATTGACTATAGTACTTGGTCCACAATACTGAAGTAGATGATGTGGAATGATATACATGTGCCATCAGGTGTTGCTGTTGTAATGGTCTTCAGCTGAACAACTGCTATGGACATTAGAGTCTGTCCCTGTGGGTACTGGGCCATACCAGTCAACTGTGTAGAACAGCACCGACTGACAAGATGTATGCCAATATAGTATGTGGTGTGTAATGGAAGGGATGTATATTACTGTCGCCAAGAGCTGGTGGTGGAAGTAATGCCATAATGATAGACAAGTGTGTTCCAGAGCCCACCACTTGCAGGACACTCAGGTTAACATGTATTGTATCATGCGGAAATGCCATAGGTGTGTAATAAGGTTACCTGCAATCTGCCCCTATATATAACCCCCTAATGTTAGGCTGTGTCCATATGTGGCACCTGTCTGTGTTGTAGCAAGGCAGAACAGTGCAGCTGTGCAGGAAGGAGTTTTGAGATTGTGGACCTGATGAACGTACCCCATATATAGCTATGTATATGTGTACACACACACACACACACATATATATATATATATATATATATATATATATATATATATATATATATATATATATATATATATATATATATATATAGATTCACTATACAATCTTGAAGCACTGAAATGTCGAATTTCAGTATTTCAAGACTGAAAAGTCGAAAACCCACATACACGATCACGAATACCACGACCAGTCACACACACACACACACACACACACACACACACACACACACACACACACACACACACACACCAAGACATAATCACACACACACATACACCTACCTAACTAAACAAACATAACAACACACAGAAACACACCTAACCTACCTATAAGCATGGGGAAAGCCCCCCCCTGCACCCCCCACATTCCCTACTTATATATTCTAATTCCAAGGTCGCAGTAAACACACAAGCACACAAAAAACACCACCGCACACACTCACACACACACTAAAATCCCTACCCAATATCCTCAAACACACAACACTTACCTGAAATCCCAGATAAATCCACAAACCGCACCACACGTAACAATTGCAACACCACAATAGTGGCGGATTCGACATTTGCAGATTTGACACTTCCACATTCGGCATAGTGTAATTTTGAGTAACTGCACTTTCTATTATTCGGTCTCGAATAATATATATATATGGATTCACTAGTCAATCTCAACATACTGAAATGTCGAATTTCAGTACGTTGAGACTGAATAGTGGAAAGTGCAGTTACGCAAAACTGCACTATATCGAATGCAGAAATGTCAAATCTGCTATCTTGGTGTCGCATTTGTGATGTGTGGTGCAGTTTGTGGATTTATCTGGGGTTTCACGTAAGTGGTGTTTGTATAAGGGTATTGGGTAGGGATTTTAGTGTGTGTGAGTGTGTGTAGTGGTGGTTTTTGTGTGTTTAGTGCGACCTTGGAGTTGGAATATATAAGTAGGGGGGTGTGGGGGGGCATTTGTACCCCTGCTTATAGGTAGGGTAGGTGGTGTGAATGGTCGCGATTGTGCTATTCTCTGTTTTGGGTGCTCGGGTATGTGGTTTTTCGACTGAAATTTGACACCAACAGCTGGCGGTCAACGTGGACTTGCTAGGACACCAAGGTGCTCCCATAGTGGCAGTACCATCTCCAGCACTGCAGGGGCGGCGCTGTCCACACCACTCCACAGCAGGCCATGAGCACGTGGTTCCAGTGGACATCTGTCATCATCAGAGAGAGTATCACATCGAGGCCTGTACCTGGACGTGCGCATGGAACCCCTGACAGGCACAGTCCACGTGTCCGTGGTCGGAGGCGGTGAACTGCACACCCTGCCAGGAATGGTCTGCAGCTGTCCATAAACACCTGTATAGGGCAGCCAGATGGCAGAACTGTGTGAATGCATACCCACACACTATATGAACACACCTAGGACAACCCCATACCTACACCACATCACATCACCACGCCCAGTTCAACTCATTACACCCCTCACCCACACACATGGTATCAAATGTATGGCCCACCCTCAGCCTCTGGCAAACCAACAACACACCCTGTGCATATGATGATACCTGTGCCACATCCCTGTCATCCATAACATCAATGCAGGGACAGGCTAATCCAGTTCTGATGCACACGGCGACTGCTACAGTGTACCAATGTAGTGCAGTGTAACATGTTGTCAGGAGTAATGTTTAATGCATATATGTCAGGTAGTGTATGTAATGATGCATTATAGCTGTTAGTAACACTGGGTGATTGTGGTCTCCATAATGTTATGCATTTGTGTTGTAGGTGTACATGTGTCAGCTGGAGGATAGTCTGAAGTCATATTCCACAAGGGGTATGGCACTGTGGTGACACCATGGCTGTGACATATCTGGAAACAGTTGAACACATGTCACAGGTTTGTATAGCAGTTATTGCCTGTGCCACATGGATAAGTGACCCGCTGGGACATGTATAATCTGTAACCTGATGTAGACAAATCCATATACATACACACTCTTACCTGGCAACACTGGGACTAGACCCCTACCTAGCTATTTAGTGCTACTGAACTGTGTGGCTTTCATGGTACACACCACAGAGCATTTAGGGTGAGGTGTGTTCCAGGTTACATGTTACATGCAGAACATCCCCAGACATGTACAGTATGGCAATGGGGTATGTGATGGTTGTATATGGACAATACATAGTGTGACATACTATCATATACACATTAACAAGACACATAACAGGCAGACACACATCTAAGAGACCTGGGCTTTTTGGTGATAACTAACTTGTCCATGTGTCCAATGTGTTACAGGTAGACTGCACACAGCACATGCATAACTGGGCTGGATTGTGGTATCAGTTACCTGTATGGTTGATGGTGACAGTGGTCACGATAAAGTGGTACATGGGACATATACCGGGTGTACCATGGTGCAATGACATTGTACACAGCACCCACATCCACCAGTGGATATTGTACTCCCTGGCATCCATGATGACACTCTAACATATCCACCATCACACATTGCCCACAACTGTGATACAGCCCATTGTATATCACAACAGTGGCACTACAGGGATATGTATCTAATGTACATGCCACATGCATAGTAGGGTGTTGCATTGTCATGCCTCACCTTTGGGCAGCAACAACACTATCTGTACTACTGTGTGGCAATGCGTATTGTAATAGGAGTATGTGGCCTCAGAATGTTGTACCCTACAACTATACAGACATGCACACATACACACATTTGCTAGAACTCAATGGGTATCCCATGCCTATCGACCCATTTGTACAACACTGTTGTACTGGTACTGCAAGGCTCATGTAGCCAGTAGGGAGAGGAGTATAACAGGGTACATGTAATGTCTGATACAGCAGCAGCCACAACTGACTATGGCAATGGGTGTTGCAGTGGTTGTGAAGGCCCTCATGGAATTCTCAACTGCAGGTGTACTAACACACAGACACTGCTATCCTCAGTAATGCACAACTACACATGTCAGTACTGGGGTGCATCGCTGCAGGCGGTCATAGCTGTGTACCTGGCTATTATCCATGGAGAGATGGGCTGTGTAGGGGATGTGTGTACAGTGATATCATGCCACCTTCCATGTGCCAGCAGGCAATTGATCGACAGAAACCACTGTGGTGACCCTCAGGGTGATAGTGACATGCATCAGTCAATCCTCTGGGTGGCTCCTGCACATGGCCACTGAGGTGATCCAGTTGACATGTATACAACATGTATTACAACACATGGTTAGTGTCTGTGATGGAGAACTGTGCCCAAGCATGTTCTGTTGACTGTGGTAGTGTAGTGGAGGTACCAGTGGCATGTGGTGAATACAGGGTGTTGCCTCCTATATGTGCCAGTTATTACACACTGGGCAGACATGTCAGTGTCAATCAAGCATAGGTTGCCTGTACGTATCCCAGCTGGATACCTGCCATCTGCACATCTGTACAGGGACTGACAGTCTTCAGCTTGGCATGTAGCTATGCAGCTGGATGAATGTGTTGATAGATAGACATCTGACAACAATATGTATGCCATTACTACATGTTGGATGCCCTCACTAACATGTGCTGTACAGACGGTAGTCTACAGTTACATTCCACATGTCGGATCATTGTCCAGTAGGGAATATATACTGTGACACAGCTCACACACCAGGAACAAGACAGGGAGGCCTCAGAGTCCAGCCATGCCTGCAGGTGTGCTTGTTGTCAGTACTACATTTAGCACTCTACTCTTGCCTGGGAAAGCACTGTCAGCAGTAGTACCGCCATGATGCACTACATGACAGTGTGACAGCACATACCCTGGGTTACTACCCCTGTATGTAATACATTCACATGGATAACAGTGCTGTACAGGTCTCATATACTTGTGTGCCCCAGAAATGACACTCGCACCCCTTGCTACTGTGATGCCAGCACATGTATTGTGCATGGCATTACATACACTTATTACAGATGTCATTACCCTGCTATCTTATCAGACTGGGTGGTGAGAACTGGTTACCAGGGCTAAGACATGCTTAGCAGGTGTCAGCATTGCTGCAATATCACAGTTAAGCAGATCTGTGCACTGGTAAGTGAAGCCTACATGGTGTAAGTGCCCATATGTTTAACCATACCTTAGCACTGCTTAGCTTCACGGAAATCCATGCAAACCCACTTAAAGTTGCTCAAAACAGCCTTAGCCGCTCTGTATCCAACAGCCCTTGTTCTGCCCAGCAACAAAATAAACAGCCCTTGCAGGTCTTGAACCCAGGACCCTTCACACTACAGTCACAACAGTTAACCACCACGCCATGACCACTGTGAAGACAGTTGTTGTTTTTCCAATATATCTCTCAATACACATATTGATTACTATTGAAAAATTGCTTTTACTTCCACAATTGTGTATTACTTGTTATTGATATTACTGTTGCATCACATATGTTGTTATATCATAATGTACAGATATCAGATACATATGGTGAGATACATCTGGGAAGGTATACACAACTGTGATATTTACACATGACAGGAATATGGATATGTACATATACATATGTTGATATATGTCTACAAGTACATACACATGTATATTCATACATGTGTCTGGCTACAGATCTGTACAGTGCATCATATATATGACCATGTGTAGATCTTTTTATATATACATATATATATATATATATATATATATATATATATATATATATATATATATATGTCTGCACGTCCTATGTGTACAGATATACCTATGTATGTTGATATATATGTAGATATATATATATATATATATATATATATATATATATATATATATATATATAAAACTATATGTGCATACATATCTATTCAGATATAACTATTTATGTCTATATATATATATATATATATATATATATATATATATATGTAGATATTCATAAGTATATGTGCATATGTAGCTATATCTGTATATGTGTAGACATATATTGCATATATATTGGGGTTGGGAGGGTGGCCTAATGGTTAAGGTGTTTGCCTTACAAACACAAGGTACAGGTTTTGAATCTCACAGGGGATAATTGGCTAGGCATAAAATGGCTCACAAGGGCAGGTAGCCTAGTACTAATCTATGAACCTAATCATGAACCTGTGTATATGTATATATTTGAGTGTTTATATGTATATATACATATATATTTACCACATGTCCAGAACATGGAGTCCTACCTCAGCACCAACCGTCCCAACCTCTTAGTGCAAGGGGATGTCATGTATGTATTGCAGGTATATATGTAGACTGTTGCTACTGTAATAGGGGTTGTCTTAACAGACATGTTGTGTGTGGGAGGTCACATCTGCTTTTAACATGTGCACCATTGGCTACTGACAGACATCCCAAGGACATCATAGTACAGTACCACTGCTAGCACAGTAATGATCCTGTGTACTACAGCAGAGATATAACCAATATATGTGGACAGTCTGGAACTCTGTGGCCAGTCCAGAGGTGTACACATATCCCCTTCATGTGAGACATGTGGACCATGATGTGGATGTTAATAGCCATTTACATAGGTATATCACATAAATACTGGACTACATATGCCCACACAGTTTATGCAAGCACACACACCAGTCTGTCCTGACACATAATACCTGGTGGTGCAGGGGTCACATGGCCACATACTACCCAGTAGTTAGTGACATACATCTGTACAGAATCCCACTGCTTTTCCAGAAATACACAACAGTTATGGTGGCCTGGCAGCAGTATGTCTTGTAAATAACTGGACATAAAGCACACTGGGTAATTACACTAGGCAGCTAGGCATGTCACAAAGCACTGTGCAAACTACAGGCAGACTGCCACAAGACTGGACTACATTTTGTATGGGGGAATAGACATGTACCTGCGATTATAGCGGGCTCTACACACATCACAGCACAGAGTAACAGACACCTGTGAGAAAGTGCATACCCACAACCAATGTAAACACAGCCACAGCCACATATGGTATACAAGCTTAATATGACACTATATGGACTGTCTGATAAACACCATCCTCATATGTGCCACTCACACACTAACCCTACATACACTGGGTCATGGCACTGTGTGGTCTGATGGCTGCCTGTGGTATGGGACACATGTGTGTCTGGCCCTACAGACATGTGAGCCAATAGGGTACCATACACTGGAGCAGCATGTAACATCAGATAGAACAGGACCGGGAACAATGGGATCTACCACAGTCTGTGCACAGCCCAAGGTACATATGCGCAATACACATACTGTCGATAATCACCCTAAGTACACAGACCCCAGTACTGTACACACAACCACAGAATGGCCAAGTTATGTCCTCAGAAACAACCTCTACTATACATAACATGTCTAACAGTCTGATATCTGACTGGCTTGTTATCAGGTATGATGTCAATAAATAATGGTGTACAGAACATATGCACCTCTTACTGCATGACATATGCATTGACAGACCTGTGACTGGAGCTACTAACACTGCCCCAATATTGGCATGTTGCTGTGATGACCTCATACATTTACTGTTGTACCAGGGTTTGTTGTGACATATGTCCTATGAGGGTTATGAAGTCAGTAACTCTCACGGCTGTCATCGACAACACCGATTGTACTGACTGCAATCCTCACACTATGCTTCTGCAATTCTCAGATAGGTGTTCTTTAAGTAACACAAGAAACAAAAGGCTCCACATACTGCCCAGTCTGCAGATATCCCTACAGATGGGAGTTTCCTCAAACACATAACACTGTCGTGACAGGTATTAAAACATGTAGACTAGCCATATCCACACACACCCTGTTAAACTGACATTACTCCAAATGCAGAATAGCAACACTTACATTTTGTAGTCATGTCAGGCACTTCCTCCTCCTGTCTGTTGGACCTGTTTCCACAGTGTATGTTGTTAGAGGTAAATCCCAAAACCATCTGTGATGCTGTTTGCCAAATACCAGATCTAGGTCCTGCTCACAGTGAATGAAATATTGAAGTGTGTTCCCATACAACTGGCTATGGGAATGTTACCACAGCTGTTCCACGTGCAGTCAGCTAGAGGAGGACTGCAATTCGTGGAGAGGCCATCAGCTGATCATGAGCATCACTTACAAAACACAAGCTGCTGCCTAAGCAAAGCAGGTGTACTTCTCCACATCCACCAGAGAGGGAGTAAGAGAGACAGACAGAGACAAAGTAAGTCAGGGTGGGGTGGGGGAGTAAAACCTAAGCATGTTTGTGTCACACACCTACCAGTATGGGGTTTCAAACCCCTGACTGACTATATATTGCTATCACATGTCAATGCAGTTATTGCATGTGCCACATAGCTTACATGTTGAAGAGCTGTCCAAACATATATGTGATGGTGAGTGACATCTGCAACAGTGATATAGTAGTGATACGGGAGGTGTAGTACATATGCCTGTCCACATGAACAGGTGTCAGCATCAACACATCCACACTCTCTCAGGGACTCACACACATTGACACACTTGGCAGGGTCAGGAATACACTTCCTGACTAGTTTGTTTGCCACAATACAGTAATGCGCAGGTATCACATGCACCACAGGGGTTATCTGGAGGTTATATGGGCAAAGAATATGTGAAAGTGTCTGACATCAGACAGCATGCTTCAGTATGCCAATGGGAGTTGTAGTGAGTGTGAATACGGTCAAAAGCATCATACACCACACACACAGACACAGGGTGCCAGTACTGACATGCATGGGTGCATTGCTTCACGGGTGTGTAGTGGTTGACTGTGCCCGAAGGCTATACAAGGCTAGGTGAAAGGTATACCTTGGCATCAGACCACATGCCAATAGTCTGCAGTGTGGCTCAGGGGTGTAGTGTCTGGATTGGCCCACACAGGTGGGTACTGTATTCACCATCCAGTCACCTGGGTTACTACTGTGTGTGGCCAGTGCTGTGCAATGCTTGCCATGTATGTGTTCTTTAGTCCATGACATGGACGATGTCTGGGATGAGCCCACATCCCACATGCATGCACAGTGACATGTGGAACTGTGCCTGGGGTGTCTGGCCCATGTTGTGTACACAGATTGTTATCATCAGATATGCCAGTCCTGGACTCATGTGGCTGGAACTGGTAATGCACAGCAGGTTGACCCTGCACCTACATTGATAGCATGGTACAGGTATTCCCTGGTGTCAGTGGCATCTGTCTATAC
Organism: Protopterus annectens; assembly: GCF_019279795.1. NCBI lineage: Eukaryota > Metazoa > Chordata > Ceratodontiformes > Protopteridae > Protopterus > Protopterus annectens. The sequence continues at coordinate 705,352,783 of NC_056751.1, read as the reverse complement.
AGGGCATGTGTTTAAGGCATGGTATGTCCTTTGTGGGTCACATTTGATGGCACCACAGGTGTTGCAGGCATCCAGTGTGGAACATAGTGAAGGTGCACTGTCTGCAAGTACATGCCTATTGTATTGATGGACAGGGTGCCATGCCCTCTGTAGTCCACTGCAATCACACCATGGTAACTATCTGTGGGCAATATGTAGGGTACTATCAACATAGTGGTTGTTGCCTAGGCAAGTGTATTTGTGTATGAGACATGGGTTGAGAGTGTTCTTTTGTTCACCAGGCCTTGATGTCATATGTAGGGGTACGGATTGGTATCCCAGCCTCTTGGCTATTTAACATCTGTTATCCTTGTAAGGTGGACATTGTGACATATAATAGGGCCACCATATAAGAGATTTGCAAAACCCACTGCACAATGAGTCCAGTTGTTACACACTCACAGCCACCTCCACACAGGATACGAATGACAGACACACACACACACACACACACACACACACACACACACACACACACACACACACACACACACACTTGCCATGTCTGGGATTAGAACTCCTACCTAACTAGTTTATCAAACTACAGCATTACACAGTTATATGACTTGCCACAGAGATTGGACTACTCCTTCCCCAAAGGTGTATTTCACTGGGAATGACATCATCAGGCTTGCCAAAGTAGGGCATTTGAATTGTAGTGAGTGTGAATAGCCTAAAAAGCATTGCTCCCTACACATACAGAGACACACACACACACACACACACACACACACACACACACACACACACACACACACACACACACACACACACACACACACACACACACACAGTTGAGGGACACCAGTGGCTAATTTCTACAGTGAGTGACATTTACACATCATGTGGTTGTAGCCATTTGGCTGTGTGCTGGGTGGGACAGGCCTCATGATGGAAGGCTATTTGTCACTGTCACTCTCTTCCACACATCTATGTATGTGTACTTTTGGCATAAAACAGTGTGTTGTCCTTGTATACATGTGTATTCCTATCCAATGTTTGTGCAAAGCATGACTGGTGCATACTGAGGAGTGTATGCACTAACATCTGCAACTGTCAGATATGTATGGTCCACTGTTGTTGGCAGACATGGGCTTCATTTATAGGTTCATAGGTTCATAGGTAGGTACTAGGCTATCGGCCCAAGGGTCTACGTAAGCCTAGCCAGCAAGGTACCATAGCTTATGCCACCCAAGAAAGTTATTTTCCTGTGCCACTGTCCAGCAGAGACACAGAAGTGATCCCCGGGGTGTATTTCCTATTTCCCATCCACTCATCAAGATTTTTCTTGAAGAGTGCTAATGAAGAACTTTGCTTGAAATAGATGGGTAGCTTGTTCCAGAGTATGGAAAGTCTCTGGGACAGGAATCTATCCCTCCTGCGTGTCCTGTTTTTTGTGGTGACAAGGTTTAGGTCCCTAGAGCATGTAGCTTGGAGGGATTGGGATTTCTTTAGGTGTAGCATGTCCAACAGTTCTAGGTTTGACAGAGCTTTATATGTTAGGCAGAGATCACCTTGGAGTAGGCAATATGCCACAGAGTAAAGCTGGAGTTTTTGAGGCGGTCAGTGTAGGGCATTTGTTTGAGGCCAGTAATCCTCTTTGTGAGGCACTTCTGTGGCCTTTCCAGCTGCTGCAGATGTCTTGTGAGGTACATTCCAAAAGGGGCGTTGTACTCTATAATGGGTCTAATGAGTGACAAGTAGAGGGGAACAGTGACCAATTTGTTTGTGTGTGAGCATGCCCAATATGACCTTTCAGTATGTTGTTGTCTGACATTGCCTTCATTTCTCTAAGTGTGTGAGCATGCCCAGTATGCCTTTCTGTACTGAATGTGTGTATCCATTCTAGGTAGTTTGTACTACAGTGCAGACCTTTGTGTTCTACACAGACAGCTAGCAAACTGTTTCTGCAGGTTATCTGTAGATCAGTTGGCAATATGGGGTCAAACTGTGCAAGGGATAGTGTGTACTGTAGGTGATTGTGTCTGTGCTGCTTCTGCTACATGGTACTGTTGTTAGCAGAGATATTCAGACATGTGTACTGTTATACACTGTGATGTTTTATGTCCTCAAGTACTGTCAGGTGGACATTCTTGCTCACAGTGATGTCCTGGGGAACAAGGGTGAATGCAGCTGTGTCTGGTATTGTGGGCAAATGCCTACATATTAATGGAAAGTTATGCCATTCTGGAGGGGGAGCTGCAGACACTTGCTGCTGGGTCTGTGTATCCGGTTCAGCACCTTGGTACAGTGCTGGCAGAGGATCCCATACTTGTACATCCATCGACATGACAGTATGGCCTTATCTTGCTGTGGCAATACCTCACAACTGTACAGATTCACACAGGTTACCCAGAGGCAAGGGTCATAAGTCAGGACATTACCCCTATTGTGGTGTATGGGAAGGTTTGTAGCCACCCGTTTTTGTGTTTGCAGCCAGGGATAGTATGTGCACACGGCTGTGTGTCAGACTTTGCACATTCCATGCTGCCCATGCTCCCCCTCTATTATTCTATCCTCTTCCATACATTATGCATACATTCTCTGATACTTTTCCTGTAGTTATCACCTCATCACAGAAGTGTACTGGTGTTGGTCCACAGTTCATGCAGTGGGACACGGTGGACATGTTACTGTAGTTTGTCCACATGGCCTTGCATATGGCTTATGTGGAGTGTGTTATGTTGTTATTTAGGTGTCCATGACATAACATACATTGGCAGTATGGGTGAGATGCAGGCCTTTGTCAGAGGCCTGTAGGCCATTTGGTGGTGATGCAGACCAGCTGTAGCAGACCGTTGCATTCTGTCAGTCTTACAGTCCCAGACTGCCATACAGGATATTCCCCTGGGGTGACAGGATAGATGTGCTAGGTGTTCATGCCAGTACTTTCTATCAGTATTGATCAGGTGATGTGGATGCTGGCAGGGTGCTGTTTATAGCTAGGGACACATGGGCATGGGACACCTGCACTGCATGCTGCATTCTTTCACTATTGCTATACACAGACGGGGGTCATATTGTACCCATTCCCAACAGCAGACATAAGACTGGAGAGGTACCTGTGGGTGGTGTTTGGGTGAGCTGGGTGCATGTGTGCTATGGACACTACTTGCATCTGACTTGCAAGTATACATGGGGCATTCCAGTTATGCTGGCTTGTGCAGGGACATCAGCCATTTCCCAATACATCAGTCCTATCGCCTTTGTGATCTGCAAGTGTTCGGCCAGATGACATTGGTATTCCCTACTACAAGCCCAGATAATATGATGCATACCTGTATGTACAATTCCAAGGTTGTGTCCATTTCATGGTTACACATTATATACTGTTATGTCTGGGGTACTTTTCCCCGTGTACTGCTTGTACAGCTAGCCCAACAGTCATGCCATGTCCATCTTTCAGATGGTGACACATAATACCGCTATACATTTACAATGGCTTACTGCTAGCATGTGTTATATTGGGGAGCATTGTCTTTGACACTGCAGTTGTGAGGACTTGGCCCTGTCATTGGCAGTAGTGGGCAATGGCCATCAGGTCAAACCTCAACATGCATACATACTGACCACTCTCAATATGAAACACACACCAACCTGACACATGCATACCTGCATACTGTATAAATGCTACAATCTATCCTGCTACCTTGGCCACCTCAGGTCATCTGTGCTCCACTGGTATTATACCTACACATACATGTTACTACATGACTACATCAGATTGGAGGGGGGGGCACACCTGACTGTTACTACATTTCTACATAGAATTGTGGTGGCATACCTGACTGTTACAACATGTCTACATCAGACTGGGGGGCACACTAGACTGTTACTACATTTCTAAACAGGATTGGGGCACACCTGACTGTTTCTACATTTCTACATAGGATTGTGGGGGGGGCACACCTGATTGTTACTACATTTCTACTTAGGATTGGGGGTGGGGAACACCTGACTGTTTCTACATTTCTACATAGGATTGGGGGGGGCACAACTGACTGTTTCTACATTTCTACACAGGATTGGGGGGGCACACCTGACACTTGTACACATTTGCTATGACTGTACTGGTATGTCAGGTACTCCATTTCATTCTGTATTGTAACCTATCATACTGACTAGAGGCATATCAGTGTACTACAGGTCTTAGGTTTGATAGACCTACATATCAGTTTCTGACTTCTTAGCCTTCAGAACTCACATCCCACTGCCTGACCTGATGTAGTCTGTCTCTGTAGACCTAGGGGGGAGTTATCCATAGCCATCATTCAGAGGCCTTAGCACGGCCTTTGTTTGTGTTTGTCTACACTTGTCCTGCTGGCTGAGACTGTTGTTCAGTATGTGTGAGTCATATGGACACACATGATGACCCTCACATTTCCTGAAGTGGGTTTTATCACCCTGTGTAGTACTGGCTAGTATGGTGACACCAGTATTTGTTACAGATCTCATGCTGCCACCATAGGTGTCTACTATCTGCTGGCATCCCATTCACCCACCCGATTCCCTTGCATGCTCACATCCATACCGTGGATACAAGTAACAACACATACTACTCCATTTGGCAATTGGTAAGAAGAGTGACTTACTTTGTGGGTGTGCCAGTATTGGGGATGGTGCTGGAGGGCTGCCTATGTCAGATGCACATAGTACGCTCCCTATACATGGTTGAGCACAGGTAGTGTCATGTTTGGCATCCCTTTCACTGTATTTGTGAGTCAGAGAGAGGTGTTATTCCCTGGGTCCCTTCTGTGTCAGTATATGTGCTATGTGTTGCCTCTTTGCCAAGGCCAGGGCATACTGGGCATGCCTCCTTCTGCCTACTGGGGCAAGCTCAGGTTGTTCCTCCTCTGAGTCACTCTGTGCCTGTGTAGCATGGCACATATGATGACAATTTGAGTATATGTAGCTGGGGAGTACTGCAAGGCTCAACTGGATGTGTCCAGGCATTGGAACCATGACTTGAGCATCCCAAACACATGCCCTATTATAATTCTCATCTGTGAGTGTGCCTTGTTATAGAGTTCTTATTCGGGTGTGTGTGCATTTCTGATGAGTGTCATCAGCCATGGCTCCAGTGCGTAACCAGCATCACCCACTAGGTGACAGTAAGGGATGTTCCCATTGACAAATCTCTGGTACATCTGCATCAGATGCCAGATGTGGAAATCGGGATAGCTTCCAGGGCAGCCAGCACACACATTCATTATTATGCCCTGGGCATTGCACACGACCTGGCAGTTGATGGAGAGGAAGCCCTTGCGGTTGATGTAGACCATACCCCACTCACCGGGTGGTGCTTTGATGCATATGTGCATGCAGTCTATAGCACCCACTACAGGACATTCTGCTATCTGGTGGAAAAGACACACATTGTTGGCCAATGCCTTACATGTGTTGGGGAAATGTACGTGCTCACCTGCATGTGCTAACATGGCATCCAGGAACTGGTGGAGTACCCTGGATGTTGATGCCTGTGAGATCGCCATGATATCCCCAGTTGGCCTTTGGAAGGTACCTGTAGCTAGTATTCTTAGGCCTACACATACCTTGGTATCCACTGGGATGGGTTACCCTCTGTTAGTTCTGTGTGTCAGGCGTGGCTGGCACAGCTCAACAATTTGCTGTAGAACATCCCTGTCCACCCTATAGCACTCCACTATCTCCAGCTCATGTAGCCCCTGGTAGGTTACCCTGGGTCTGTACACTATTCTCCGTCTCCTCACTGTGGGTTGGTAACAGCATGCTCATCCTCACCACCCTCAGCCTCTTCCAAATGATGATAGCTATTGCAGCCCCTATCATTTTGTTGTATTTGTTTGTTAAAATTCCCCCGCTTGTATACACCGGTGGTGTAGAGTATGTGGGAAAAAACAGAGAGAAAGGTGTTTGCATAGTTTAAAGTAGTGTTCTGGGCTGGGCTGGTCTGCTGCCTGTGTAATTGGCTAATTTTGATACATTTCACCTGCCAGTTATGCTAGTTCTCCCTGATTATCTTTCTACTGCTGTTTTCCCATCCCATTGCCTTCCTGTTTAAGCCTGGGGGCGCGCCGCACAAACACAGTGCTCAAATGTGCACAGAGCTGCTATTTCCTGGTTTACTTTTTTTTTTCCCTTTAAAACCCAGTTACTTAGGCAATGTAAAGAGTGCTAGGCAGCCTCAGACACACCCCCTTGCTTAGCTCTGCTAAGATAAGGGCAAACCTGGGCCACAGGGATCCAATCCACTTACAGTATGCCTGACACACCCCTATGATGTCAGCTAACTCCTAGGCTTGCACCAAGCTATTCCTGCTCTTACACTGTTGGGTGCTGACTAGCATGCAGGGGAAATCTGGGATTCAGTATCATTCCCCTCATTTGCATAGGATTGCCTGCTGCTGCATAGTTACAGGTCCCACACTGAGCCTCCCCCCTTAGCAAGCACTATTCACTGGCCATGTTGTCTTCTGCCTGCCATTGAGTATAATGGCAAAATAGTGATTTTGGTTAGAATGCTTATTTTAGTTTTTTTTTTTAATTTTTCGCCCGATCCCATTTGCGCGCCTCTGCCCTATGCTTAAACAGCCGAAATAGCCTAAAAAAAAAATAAAAGGTTTTTTTTTTTTGCAACTGTTTTCTATGCCAATGGCCATATATTTGACCATTGGCATGCTTTCAACATAATATCCACCCTTTATTTGGAGCTGTCATGGCTCCGTTTTGTAGTTTGCAGAAATGTAATTGGTTACTAACCGAGTACATTTCTGCAGATTACACTAGTCCTACACAGCCGGCTCTTCCTGGATTGCAAATTCACCTCATTTGCATGGATTTCACCTGCAAATGGGGTAATTTGCATACAGAAACTGAGTCCGTGTAGGACTAGTGCAGAAGCGCTCGTGCACGTCCCTGCAGCTTATTCCTGGATAGCACGGCAGACATATTGCCTGCTGGAGCTCCTGCACTAGTCCTGCACACTGTGCAGGGCTTGCTGAATCCATGTTTCATGCTTATTCAATAGTTTCTGAGAAAATAGCATGTTTCCATACTGGGGAATTTGTGGGTAAATATATGAAAACCTTTATTCATGCAGAGTGTGGTAACCAACTAGAACTGGAAATTACTTTGAACCAGTAGTAACAAGTATAGTGTAAATGAATAGATTAACTTACATGCATGTACTTGTGCGATTTTCACTAAAAAGGCTTTTTTTTAAATAACAGGAGACCAGATAAGACTAAATTCTAAAAGTAAATGTTATGATTCAGATTTTTTATAATTTGGATTTTTACTGCATAAGTTCACTAATTTGTTAATAGTAACTCTTAATTCCTTATTAGGGAAATATCAATACAATAAAATAAATAGGTCTAATTAAAGACAAAGGGAGAAAAGTTAATCCAGTTAGAGGGCAAGAAAAACATGAAACAAAATGTAGTGAAACTTGCAAAAATAAATGAGCTGCATGAGGCAAAATTAGCTGCAATGAATGAAATTTTTACTTCTGTGCATCAGGTGGATGATTACTAGGAAGTGTGAGACACTGTAAGTGGTTATAACTGTATTTATATTATATTTATATTACAGTGCTACCACCCTAAGGACTGATTTATTCATTAAAATACATTTAACGACTTTCTTCTCTTGAAAATAAGGACATCAGTAGGTTTTGTCCTGTTTGCAGGAAACACAGTGATTTCATTGCTCAATGTAATGTGTTTACATTACCAGACAGTGTTTACACTATGCTCAGTATGCATATATAACCAAACAGATTTTCCAGTACATCATAACTGGTACTATTCAGGCATCAACCTAAAAAGTAAAATGACTTTTTCATTGTGACATGTTTGTAAAAATGAATTGTAAGACTACCTGACTAAACAAGTAGCAATTGTTACTAAATGAGTTCCAAATCAGGCTTCAAATGTGTAAACTATTTAATGATCAATGGTTATGTGGGGGGGGGGTCTATATTATAAGAACGAAGTTTCACAACTTTGAACACCATATGGGTGACACCGTATCAGCGAAGTTGTGAACCATCGAAACAAAAATAAAAAAATGTAAAAATAAAGGAAAAACCTACCTGATCGCTCTGAGCAGGGGGACAAGCCCCCCTGCACCCCCCACATCCCTGCTACTTAAATATACCAACTCCGAGATCGCACTATGTTGAAGTAAAGGGAAGACGTCCCTACGAAGATCTCCGTTCACACTTGCGAGGTTTTAAATATTCGACCATTTGGTGTCGCCCATATGGTGTTTGAATATTTAAAACCTCGCTCTTACAACATAGACCCATTACGGGATATGGAAATCAGAAGAAACCAACAGGGTATTACTCATTTTCTTTAGAAAACAACAGTTACAGAAGACATAGTTTTAGTGCATGTCAGGACAAACAGAGGGAGGATGTAGGTTGTAAATATGTTTGTGGAAGGGTAACATGAGGAAACAAGAGGTAGAAGCATGTATAAGGTAAATGCAAATACCTGCTAGATGCAGCAGCATTCATAGATGTTAAATTCTGAAAATGTTAACACGAAGCTGTGCAGACATGCATTTGTAAAGTTAGCACAGGTAACCAAGACATTTATTCTCATTGAGAAAAGGGAGGGCATGTATGTAAGATACACATGCAAAATATTTATTTATTTATTTTTATTTTTTTTGCCAAAGGCCCATTTTCAGTGGAGACCCGCAGAGAAAAGCTCAAATTACAATTACAGACATTCCAAAAAAACAGTAATTAATACAAAAACTAAAGATTACAATAATAATGTTGACAAGAAACATTTACATAAAATGAAATAAACAAAGACAAAATATTTAAATACAAGTTTCATAAAATCCAATACACTAGCAGCAGGAAAAACCTGAGTATGAATATTTACAAGAACTGATTGTAGATAAACAGTAAATTCGAGTGTTAGAAGAGAAACAACGAAAGGTGGATAAAAAGAGAGAAAAACTTAAAGTAATCAAAAGTAGAAATTAGGAAGAAATCAGTTAGAGATCAGTTCGGAGCTTGGCAAGAGCAGGACCAAGTTTTAAGAAGGTAGTGTTTGAGCTGTAGTTTGAAATGGAACTTATGGGGGATACTTCTTATTTTAAGTTTGCAGATGACTGCAAACTGGTAGCCATTATTGAATCCCCAAATGATATGGATATTCTACAAAAGGGCCTTACAGAAACAGATGCCTGGTGCCAGAGACATGGGCTCAAGCTTAATGCCAAGAAATGTATAGTTATCCCCTTTGGAAAAACCATGTACCCATGAATTACCACATAGGTGGCAGGACACTAAACATCGAAAGTCTGATGAGAGACTTAGGGACACAGGTGGACAGTGGTCTCACTTTCGATAACCACATCACCACAATAGTCAGGAAATCCTTCTATGTGGCACACCTCATCACTAACGGCTTTTCATCCAGAAAAAAGGAGGTCATTGTCCCACTGTACTCATCCCTCATTAGACCCATTATAGAGTATAATGCCCCGTTTGGTATGTACCTCACAAGACATCTGCAATAGCTGGAAAGGCCACAGAAATACCTCACTAAAAGAATCACAGGCCTAAAGCAGATGCCATATGCTGACCATCTAAAAAAACTCCAGCTATATTCTGTGGCATATCGTCTACTTAGAGGCGATCTCTGCTTAACATACAAGGCCATGTCAAACCCTGAGCTGTTGAACATGCTCCACTTAAAGAAATCCCAATCCCTCAGAGCCACACTCTCCAGGGATCTAAACCTTGTCATCACAATGAACAAAACATGCTGGAGGGATAGGTTCCTGACCCAAAGACTCTCCATTCTCTGGAATAGACTGCCCATACATGTCAAGCAGAGCGCCTCACTGGCTCTTTTCAAAAGGAACCTTGATGATTGGATGGGAGATAGGAAATTCACCCCAGGGATCATGTCAGTCGCCCTGCCAGACAGGGGCCCAGAGAAGTAAATATTGTGGGAAGAAATATCCAGGGAATTGTTATGGCTAGGCTTGCATAGGCCCTAGGGCCGATAGTCTAGTACCAGCCTATGAACATATGAACCTATAAGTGGAAGGGAGTTCTAGGTGTGAGCTACAGAGTATTTATATAGGGACTTACCAATATTTTTGATGGTCTGTAAATGTCAAGAAGATGTTTGTCAGATGTACGAAGTTGACGTTGTGGGTTACATAGAGATACAATATTTGAGATGGAGGGACAGGAAGTGGGGATCATAAAGAACTGAGTGTGTGACATGCGCTGAGAAAGAAACAATTGTTTAGGGAATTCAGGCCATTGTAATGATTTAAAAGCAAGGCAGTGGTGGGATTTGTAGGGCAGATTAGAGGTGAATCTAGCTATTTTACTGTATGTTTGCTGTAGTTTAGAGAGAAGTGAAGACTGAAGGTTAGTAAAAACTGGAGCTGCATACAAAAGACAAGATAATAGGAGTGACAGGGCAAGGGAGGGTTTGGTGGAGGGTGAAAGTAGGTTGTAGTTACGGAACAGGAGACCAAGTTTCTGGTGTTTTTTTTGTTTTTTTTATGCAATGATGGATATGTATGTCGAATTTTAATTCATTGTCAATTACAACACCAAGTAATTTAGTATGTGGTTCTGGTCTGATAGTGGTATTGTTGAGAGAGGTAATAGAGAAAGTGGACTTGTGTGTTGCCAGTGTTTTAGGAAGGAAAAGTAGAAGTTAATTTTTTTTGGATTTAGAACTAGTTGATTTTCAGTGAGCCAGGTTTTGATGGATGTAAAAGAGTCTTGGGTAAGAGCAAGGAGTTCTGGGATGCTGTGGGCTGGTAATAAGTCATCGGCATATTGTAAGAGTGTGGAGAGGTTGGTAGCAGAGCATAAACTGTTAGTAAAAATAATGAACAAGAGAGAACCCAGTATAGAGCCTTGGGGATACGGTGTAAACAGGAAGAAATGGGGAGGTGACAGTTTTCCAGTGTATAGATTGTTTTCTATTAGATAAGTAGCTAGAAAACCAGCTTAAAGAGTGGGGTGGAGAGATAAAGATCAGAGAGTTTAGTTATCAGTTTAGATTGAGAGACAGTATCAAATGCTTTGGAGAGGTTGAGGAATAAACAGGAAATTAGTAGGTTGTTGTACTGGGCTTCTGCTACTGTTTGGGTGAATGATAGAAGAGCTGTTGATGTACTGTGGTGGGGTCTGAAGCTGTGTTGGGTGGGAATAAGAAGGTTATTATCTAGCAGGTGTTTAAGTAGCTGAGTGTGGACACATTTTTCTAGAATTTTGGAGATGGGGATAATATAGCAATGGGAAGATAGTTGGATGGGTCAGTGGAGTTTCCTCCTTTGTGAAAAGGGATTGTGTAGAAGGATTTCCATACATCTGGGGCAAGAGATTCAGTAACAGAATGCTTAATAAGGATAGAGACAGGATAAGCAGTAGCAGTGGCAGCAATTTTAAGAAAGTAGGAAGGTAGATTGTCAACAGAGGGCGTGCAGGGCTTAAGTTTATTTAGTTGGTATTTGATGAAGCCAATGGGAACTGGTTGTACGGAGAATGTATTGGAGGAAGGATGATTGGGGTGTAAAGGTAGAGAGGACACAGTAAAGCTATTTGGAGTTAGTTTTTGGATTGTTTCAATAAAGTAATTGTTTAAAAGAGCAGCAGTCTCTGAGGCAGTATTGAGAGGGAATGGGTTGGGGGGGGGGGTAGGAGGATTACCGGGGTGGATGACTTTATTTATGGTAGACCAAAATCTTTTAGGATTGTTATGTGGGCTACTTTGGTTGGAGGCAGAGAAAGTTTTTTTGTCTCTGATAACTAGTGTTTACACCTGTTTCTAAGTTCCTTGTAGCTTTGGAGTAAGGGAGGAGTTTTATTTCTGGCCCAAGTTTTCCAGGCAGCATCCCTCTGATCCATGATAGAGCATGTTTGCTTAGTTAACCAGGGACCACATTTTGATTTTACCCTGATTTTTCTGGAAGGTGCCATGGAATTTAATACATCTAGAAATAGCATATTAAAAGAGGTTACAGCATCATTATGGGGGAGGTTTTTAAGGAAGGACCAGTTTATGTTGGACAAAATGGAGATGAAATTGTTTGGATTGAAGTGAGTCAGATGATGACATTCTCTGTAAAGGTGTTCTTTGGGAGGGTGTTAGGAGTATCTATGGATATGAATAGGGGAATGGACACTTAGAAAGTTAGGGAGAATGCCAGGGTTATGGTAGCGACAAGGGTCAGAAGTAAGGATCCAGCCTATTATAGATCCTGAAGTAGGGCTTCTGTTGGACCTGGTAGGGGAAGATATTAGTTGGTGGAAGCAGTACAGATTAAGACTATGAGTAGGAGATGAGGAAGAAAGAGTGGCCCAATCTGTATTTATGTCGCCAAGTATAATGGCTTTGTAAGGAACATTTAAGGTGAGCCACGAAAAAAAGTTTTCAAGTAGAAGGATGTTGTCCCTTGGGGGGATGTAGATGGATATAATGGCAAATTTTTTATAGGGGTTAAGGTGACAGTTTACTATTAGTATTTCACCAGGAGCTAAGCTAGGTATGGAAAGTAAGAGTGGAGAGAGAGCAAGTTGGTTGGAGTACAGGACAGCAACACCTACACCTTTTTATTTGCTCTATCTGCACAGAAGATATTATAGCCTGGGGGAAGAATTTCTGAGTTAGAGATGTGAGGTTTTTACCAGGTTTCTGAGGGTGTTAAGATGTGGGGGGAGTTGAGGTCAATCCATGAGTGCAAGTCTGTAGTTTTGTTATTGATGCTTTGGATATTTAGGGAGTAAATAGGGATTTAGGAGATGGACTGCAGATGTGGGGCATTGTAGAGGGGGTTGAGGTGGGGGGGTGTTTGCTTGTAAGAAGTGGTGATGGGTTGTCCAGGGTCCAAAGGTTCATAGGTAGGTACTAGGCTATCGGCCCTAGGGTCTACGTAAGCCTAACCAACAAGGTTCCCTGGCTTATGCCACCCAAGAGAGTTATTTTCCTGTGCCACTGTTGAACAAAGACACAGAAGTGATCCCCGGGGTGTATTTCCTATTTCCCAGCCATTCATCAAGATTTTTCTTGAAGAATGCTAATGAAGAACTTTGCTTGACATAGATGGGTAGCCTGTTCCAGAGTATGGGAAGTCTCTTGGATAGGAATCTATCCCTCCAGCATGTCCTGTTTATTGTGGTGACAAGGTTTAGGTCCCTAGAGTGTGTAGCTCAGATGGACTGGGGTTTCTTTAGGTGTAGCATGTTCAACAGCTCTGGGTTTGACATAGCTTTATGTGTTATGCAGAGATCACCTCGGAGTAGGCGATATGCTACAGAGTAAAGCTGGAGTTTTTTGAGACGGTCAGTGTAGGACATCTGTTTGAGACCAATAATCCTCTTTGTGAGGTACTTCTGTGGCCTTTCCAGCTGCTGCAGATGTCTTGTGAGGTACATTCCAAAAGGGGCATTGTACTCTATAATGGGTCTAATAAGTGTCGAGTAGAGGGGAACAATTACCTCTTTTTTCCTGGATGATAACCCTTTTATGATGAGGTGTGGCATGTAGAAGGACTTCCTGACTACTGTGACGATGTGACTATCAAAGGACAGACTACTGTCCACCTAGGTCCCAAGGTCTCTTATCACACATTCGGTGTTAAGTAGACTGCTGTCTATGTCATCATCCAGTAGTAGTGTATCCATGAAATCAGTCAGTAAGGAGAGTAGGCCAAGTATACATGGAGTACATGGTTTTGTAAATGTGGAAAGTGAAACATTAGTCTTAATTGACTAGTGGGTGGTAGGAGAGATAGGAAATAGGTGAGGAGAGATTAGAAGTGTGTGAGGGTAGCTATGTAGGTGATGACTGTTTGAGAGAGTTGGTGGTGATGCTATGTAATGCAGAGGTACATGGTATGAAGTAGATAGTGCTAGAAGGAGGAGAAAGGGGATAAGAAGGTGGTGAGGTGACATAGTCAGAAAGAGTTGGGTGAATGTTAGTAAGAGCAATAAGGTGTAGGAGGTTTAAAGTGAGATAGATGATTGACAGAAAGGGGACTAAGGCAGATTTGAGAGGAGGAGATTGGGGAGGGTATATGAAATGAAGTATGGTAGGAGGGGATTAAGGTATATGGGAGGGGAAGGGGAAAAAGAGAATTGGGAGGGTTAGGGGATTGGTCACGAATGAAGGGGGTGGAGAATACAGAAGTATAAAGGAAATGTAAGTGGGTGTGGGTGGGAATGGGGGTAGGGTAGGGGAGCGGCGTGAGCCCGAGCATAGCGAGGGTGAACGGAGCCGGTTGAGCCGGCAAGGAGAAAGTACAAGAAGAAGGGAAAAAATAAGTAAGGTAAGTTGAGTGAGCAGGTAACTCAGTGGAGCCCTAGGCTGGCTGAAAAGGGACAGAAAAGCAGGTAGTACCTAATTAGTGAAGAATAAGTATTGAGGGGGAGGGAATGAAAGCTATGACTCTATTGAGAGGGGCTAAATACCTTAACATAAAACAGATAAGTTAAGCAAAATGTATCAACAGTGAAATGGATGAAAGGGGTGGGGATGGGCTAAGAGAAAGAAGGTTTGCAGCTGTCGCCCCTGGGGTATGCACTCTAGCTGATTGTAACAGATTTTAACAAAGCATAATATTAGTCACAAAAGCAGGCACCCTCACTACACAAGTGACAACAACAAGGTTGCTGGAGTTAAAGCAGGGGCTGCAGCCTATTTTTTTATGATTGCTGGTTAGAGTTTCCTTTGCTTTTAGCTGAAGTGAGAGGAGTCCTTGCTCACAGTAGTGCAGGGGGGACCCAAAGCGACCAGGTGCTCAGTGGCTCTAAAAGTTTCAAAGAAAACAAAAGGAAAGAATATACGATTAAAAGTAATACAATAATGACATCAAAATAAGCATAGACATCATAAATATTGTATGGAAAGCAGAGTGAGTGAACATAGCCTACTAAAAGTCACCAAAACAAATACATTGAGATTCTACAACCAAACTTATTTAGCAGGAGTCAGTGTAGCTAGTTAGAATATCCCATTACCAGACAATATTGCAACAATATAGCAGTTTCACCAGTTTACCATAAATAATCCTTCATAGTAGTAAAATGAGACTGAAAATCATACTTAGACAATTTGTGAGTTTTTCATATGCCAAAATAGCTGATAACGCACTATGGTCATAGGTTCATATAGGTGTTTAGTAGGCTAATGACCACAACAGCCTTTTTAAGCCTAGCCACGCATCTCAAGCTGGCTATGCCTGGTCATAGCTAACCAAGTTGTTTCCAGGCTGAGGAAGGGAATTTCTAAAATGTTCTTAGCGGTGGCAGTACAATTCTAATTTTGCTATGCTTTATATGTAGAAGTTTAATAATAAAATAGTACCCTGCAGGCACTTGTAAATACCATGGAGTTAATCTACATACAACTCATCATAGATAAAGTCCCCCCACTATAGCATGGCCAGCTACATGTCACCATCTATGCCCATCCACTCCTCAGGCATCCTCACACATTCCAAGATTTCATTAAACAATCTGGTTAAAAACTTCACTGCCATCCCTCCTAAACACCTCCATGCTTCCACAGGTATGTCATCTGGATCAACAGCCTTTCCATTCTTCATCCTCTTTATAGCTGTCCTTATTTCATCCTTGCTAATCCGCTGCACTTCCTGATTCACTATCTCCACATCATCCAACCTTTTCCCTGTCTCATTCTCTTCATTCATCAGCCCCTCAAAATGCTCTTTACATCTGCTCAACACACTCTCCTCACTCGTGAGTGCATTATCACCCTTACCTGCTACACATCTTTCCAAGCTCAGTCTCTCTGTCTAGCCAATCAGTACAGGTCCTTTTCTCCCTCTTTAGTGTCCAACCATTCATATGACTCTCCATACGCCTTATCCTTAGCCTTTGCCACCTCTGTCTTCACCATACAACTCATCTCTGTATACTCCTGTCTTCTTCTCTCTGACAATCCCACTTCTTTGCCAACTTCTTTCTGTGTATACTCTCCTATACTTCCTCGCACCATCACCAGGTCTCCTTGTCCACCTTCCTCTGTCTAGATGTCATACCAAGCACCTTTCTAGCTGTCTCCCTTACCAGCCCTGCTGTAGTTACGCAGCTATTCGGTAGCTCTTCACTGCCACTCGGTGCCTGTCTTAACTCTTCCATAAACTCCACCTCAGAATCATCCTTTTCCAACTTCCACCATTTGATCCTTGGCACTGCCCTTATTCTCCTCCTCCTCTTAATCACCAATGTCATCCTACAGACCACCATTCTATGCTGCCTAATTACGCTATCCCCTGTCACCACTTTTCAGTCTTCAATGTTCTTCAGACTGGTCCTCATGCATAGGCTATAATCCACCTGTGTGCATCTTCCTCAACTCTTGTATGTCACCCTATGCTCCTCCCTCTTCTTAAAATACATATTCACCACAGCCATGTCCATCCTTTTCACACATATAAAAGATTAGTTCATAAATTAAAAATACTTAAAGGGAGAATTGTTAAGAGAATGGTGCTAAATGGTCTTAAACCCTTTACGCTGACATGTCCTTTTTGTGCAACAGTGAAGTGCATTGTTAAGCGAAATGCAGTAATGCACAAGTGACAGAATTGATTTATTCAAGTGGAATTATTTCAGACATTAATTCTAAGCAAGTTTGGGCAGAAAGAATATTTGTGTCCTGTGAAAATTATTTATGATATCACGCTACAAAGGCTTATAGCAAATATAGGTAAGAAAGCATAGTTCTGCTTTTTTTTTTGTTATTAACAAAAGAGTATTTTGAACTATTGCTTAAACGGGAAAAGAGTTTGAAACATGTTAGGAACAGTCTACCATTGTGTTCTGACCTTGTTTTTATTATAAATTCTATAAAAATAAAATGCTGCCAAGTGCCTGGAAGATTCCTGAATGTGGGGATATGAAAAGTAACAGTCATGAGATGAGAATAATCTAGAAATGCAACAATCTGAGCTGTTGTTTAGATGATGATTGCATGATGTAACAGTAACAGTCATGAGATGAGAATAATCTAGAAATGCAACAATCTTAGCTGTTGTTTAGATGATGATTGCATGATATAACAGTAACAGGCATGAGATGAGAATCATCTAGAAATGCAACAATCTGAGCTGTTGTTTAGATGATGATTGCATGATATAACAGTAACAGGCATGAGATGAGAATCATCTAGAAATGCAACAATCTGAGCTGTTGTTTAGATGATGATTGCATGATATAACAGTCATCTGAGAAGCTGCTGGCTTTGTACTTTATATATGTATATAAACTAGCATGTAGTCTGCCATTATTAGATTCTCATTTTCTGTAATCTCATTAAAATGCTAATACTATTCAGAATATATCTCGTGCCACAATTTGAGATGGACTTAGCAGTTAGTTCATCATTAACACGTATAACAACTTTTAAAGTTGTGAAAAAGCTTTAAATGATATTCTCTACAGGCTTTTCTTACATTATAATTTATTTATTGTTTAACAGCACCAGACACTAATTACTAAAACTTTTACACCAGAAAAAGGTGCTTAACAATGTTGCCTTTTTCCCAAATCTGACATGCAATTTCATTACCTAGGTTATCCCTTGGCTGCTCTGTGCTCCTCATCCTATTGTCCGAGCTGAGGAGTTATTGAGGTTGCCATCCACACCAGTTTCTTTCATTTTATGCAATTTCAGTGTTACGTTCACTACATTAAAGGACTATAATTAGGTGTCTGTCTCATCATAACCAGGTTATTAGACATTCAGGACATGGATGTCAAGAAATTCATCTTAAGAGCAAAACTTGACAGTTGAATCTCGACAGCCATGTTGAGGGCACCTAACAATCTGGGTCACGTTCAGTCATAATTCCTTTTAATGCACGGAACGTTCCATACTCCCATGTACTAGAAAAGACTTGCAGTGTTAAGTGTTTTATAGCACTGAAAGAAATAAAATCAGTGCATTCATCTTCTCTTTAGTGTGCTTTTTCTACAAAAGTGTCCCTGCAAGCAAATAGATATGTATGTAATAGTGACGTCTGCAATTTGAACACCACTCTGTGGGCTATATTTTTTTGTAAATTATATTATGGCAATCTAAAACAACGAACTTTGTCCACTATAACAGCTCCATTTACTTAGACCACAGCAGTCCCAGTGGTACTTTTTCCTTTGACTGTGCTCCGTTTATTGTTTTTAGCAGTCTACGGTCTCCCTTCCTTAAGTTTATTTCTCCTCTTGCGTAACCACTTTCATTTCTCAGCCAGTATTTTGACAGAGCTGCACTACTGCATTCTGTTTTCCTTTTTCTCATTGATTTGCTGATCTGTGGGGGGTGAGGTAGCCTCTGGACTTTGTATTTCAAAGTCTATAGAAACCTTACATTACACAGTTGTTCAAACAGTCAAGTTCAACTTTTTACTGCCATCACCATTAGTCAGGTCAAGGTGATACTGGACTAATTCTCCTAGTAAAAATGTATCCTAGAGTAACACAATCAAGACTTTCATCTACTAGCACAAAGGACTTTTAAAAGTACAGTTGTGTACACTTACCATAAATGTAGATGTTCAAGTGTATTCACTGCTGCAGTCATCACTTTTGGGTTATCTGCTTGCAGTAGCCCTCAGTCAGCCTGATTAAGAAAGTCTTGGGTCCTGTGTCAGTTACTGTCTCATCTTCCATGACGTCAGGTAGTCAGGGGTATAAAGCATGCAGCTGATGCTATTACATCAGTTTTTATTGCCGCAGATGTCAGGTGCCCCCATAATGGGAAGCAATCATATATACAAGGTTACACCTCCAACAAAAAAGCCAATACACCAAAAAGCTTTAAACATAGTAAGCAAGAATAGAGGTATAACCAATAGAAGTCAGGGGGCTGGAGGGAGGGTAACTAGGACCGCAACAGTGAATACACTCAAACATCTACATTTATGGTAAGTGTACACAACTGTACTATGTTCTTCGTGTTTCACTGTTGCAGTCATCACTTTTTGGTAGATTCCCAAAGCTGAGGATGGAAGGAGGAAATTAGATAGCATTAGGGCCAGCTATAAGGCCCTGCAAGACTGCAGTGGCAAAGCCAGCACTGGATTTAGAGAAAATGGGCAAATGTTAATGCTTGGTGAAGGTATGTACAGAACTCCAGGTAGCAGCTTCTAGGATGTCCCTGGTAGGGACACCTCTGAGAAAGGCTGTAGAGGTAGATGCAGCCCTGGCTGAATGTGGTCTAATCCCCTGTTGGTTGGGTTTTCCATGGAGCTTATAGCAGAAATGAATGCAATGGCCTATCCATTTAGAAGTGGTTTGCTTTGAAATGGCCTTCTCCTCTGCCCCTGCAGCAAATGCCACCAGCAGTTGTTCAGATTTCCTGAGAGGTTTAGTCCTGTCCAAATAAAATCTAAGTTGTCTGTGCACATCTAAGGAGTTCAGTATTTGCTCCCCTTTGTTCTGTGGATTAGAAAAGAAGGTTGGCAAATGAATGGACTGATTAAGGGCCACACTGGATACCACCTTAGACATGAAGGAGGGATTGGTCATGAGGGATACCCTGTCCACATGAAAAATGATGAAAGGCTCCACTGCCATGAGGGCCTGTAATTCAGACACCCTTCTTGCTGAAGTGATGGCAAAAAGGAAAGCTGTTTTCCAAGAAAGGAATTTCAACTCTGCATTTGCATCTGGCTCAAAAGGAGGTAGAGTGAGTTTTTCCAATACAAAGTTAAGGTCCCAGGTTGGAGTAGGGGCTCTCCTGGGTGGTCTTAAGTTTTTGGCCCCTCTGAGGAACTGCTTCAGCAGTGGATGAAAGAAGAGGAGTGGTTCTGTGTTGTAATGAGCTGAAATGGCTGAGGCATGAATTTTGATGGAGGAAAAGGAAAGGCCCTTGTGAAGCATCTCAGTTAAGTATTGTAGAATCTGAGGTAAATTGGGTATTGCTGTGCCCATCCCCTGAGTTTGGTTCCAGGAACAGAATCTTTTCCATTTTTCAGCATAGGATTTTCTAGTACTAGGCTTCCTTGCTTCCAGAATGACATCCAACATTTGCTTACTGAGGGATGGTAACGGAGAGATTAGGTAATTAGCCAGGCTGCCAGGTTCAGGGTTTAAATCTGTGGATGCAGAATCTGGCCCTCCTGCCGGGACAGCAAGGCAGGGGTCTGAGGCAGGTGCCATGGTGCCAGCAGTGACACACCACGTAAAAGGGGGTACCAGTGTTGGCGTGGCTAGTCTGATGCAATCAGTATAATCCTTGGTTCATCCTGTTTGATCTTTAGTAGTACCTTGGAGAGGAGAGGCAAAGGGGGAAAGGCATAAACTGATAGGTGTTTCCAGGTGTAGGACAGGGCATTCACTTTCCAAGCTTGTTTGTGGGGAATCCTTGTGCAGAATGTTTCCAATTGGTAATTCTGGGGGGAGGCAAACAGGTCTATATCTGGGCTCCCCCATTTGTTTCTCAACATGCTGAATATCTTTGGTTCCAGTTTCCACTCGTGTGGGTCCATGAGATTTCTGCTTAGGTCGTCTGCCAGTGTGTTTAGCTTTCCTGGCAGGAACTGAGCTTGTAGGTGCACTTGGTAGCTCAAGGCTGTGTTC